>NC_048580.1:54682127-54814627 GCF_013265735.2 Oncorhynchus mykiss | reverse complement strand
TTCAGGACTAGAGCACACATCAACATTCTTGGTCATACTGCGCTAGTGGAGTATGAATTAGTCAGAGCAAACAGCAACAATCATTCCCCAGATGAGTCAGTGGTAGAGAACAATTGTAAAGACAGCAGGCTAAGCACAGTGCATTGTGGAATGTGGGCCAAGTGAAGAGCCCTGAGGGAATCATGATAAGGGAAGACCAGGGTGTGCTGTTTTGGATTGGGGGGGGGGGGGGGGGGTGATGTGTGTGGTAGAATGGGGCCAGATGATGTACAGTGGATGGGTGGGTAGATGGGATCCTTGTTGGTGTAGTGGGCTGTGTGTGTGTGTGTGGGGGGGGCATGCTCACAGGGATCTGTGGGGCTCTAGGTGCGTCCTCGTCGGGGCTCTTCTTGCCCAGACATGACAACTTCCAGACCTCCTGCACCTCCGCGTTCAGCACCGTGAATACCAGGAACATAGCAAGACCCTGGGAGGAGGGGAATGTATACATTAACACACCACCAAGTACTCCCCAGGACTATAAAGCAACTCACACAGTCTAATAACACACACACACACCAGACAGGGTCAGTACCTGCAGTAAGCATAGTACAATGAAGATATAGTGGAAGGCCAGAATGCTGTTGTTGACAGCCATCAGCCCAAAGAACCAGGTAGAGGTGACCAGGAGCAGCAGGAGGATGGCACCGCGTATAGTGGCTCTGGAGAGACAGAAGGAAAAGGAAAAGAACAGAGAGAAAAAGAGAGAGAGAGCTTGTCAAACAGTGAGAGAGACAGAGAGGTTCTTTATCAAAAAAGCTTTAATGGCTGGATTCAAAGCTTTACTGTATTACTGCAATAGAATTGTATTCAGCAGAACCCAGCCATTTATATGTAATAAGTTCAACCTCTCTGGTATACTCACATGACAGGTAGTTTCTTGGTCTCTTTCTGGGAGGGGTTGCAGGACATGCGAGCCACAAGCAGAAACATCCCACCATTCATCTGCAAAAATGAGACAGCAATGAGACAGACATGAGACTAGCTCAAACTAGAACTACAGAGCTATAGAGGCAAACAAAGTGACTGACACAGAACTAGAGGTATAGAGGCAAACTAAGTGACTGACACAGAACTAGAGGTATAGAGGCAAACAAAGTGACTGACACAGACCTAGAGGTATAGAGGCAAACAAAGTGACTGACACAGAACTAGAGGTATAGAGGCAAACAAAGTGACTGACACAGAACTAGAGGTATAGAGGCAAACTAAGTGACTGACACAGAACTAGAGGTATAGAGGCAAACAAAGTGACTGACACAGAACTAGAGGTATAGAGACAAACAAAGTGACTGACACAGAACTAGAGGTATAGAGGCAAACTAAGTGACTGACACAGAACTAGAGGTATAGAGACAAACAAAGTGACTGACAGAACTAGAGGTATAGAGGCAAACTAAGTGACTGACACAGAACTAGAGGTATAGAGGCAAACAAAGTGACTGACACAGAACTAGAGGTATAGAGACAAACAAAGTGACTGACAGAACTAGAGGTATAGAGGCAAACTAAGTGACTGACACAGAACTTGAGGTATAGAGGCAAACAAAGTGACTGACACAGAACTAGAGGTATAGAGGCAAACTAAGTGACTGACACAGAACTAGAGGTATAGAGGCAAACAAAGTGACTGACAGAACTAGAGGTATAGAGGCAAACTAAGTGACTGACACAGAACTAGAGGTATAGAGGCAAACAAAGTGACTGACACAGAACTAGAGGTATAGAGGCAAACAAAGTGACTGACACAGAACTAGAGGTATAGAGGTATAGAGGTATAGAGGCAAACAAAGTGACTGACACAGAACTAGAGGTATAGAGACAAACAAAGTGACTGACACAGACCTAGAGGTATAGAGGCAAACAAAGTGACTGACACAGAACTAGAGGTATAGAGGCAAACAAAGTGACTGACACAGAACTAGAGGTATAGAGACAAACAAAGTGACTGACACAGACCTAGAGGTATAGAGGCAAACAAAGTGACTGACACAGACCTAGAGGTATAGAGGCAAACAAAGTGACTGACACATAACTAGAGGTATAGAGGCAAACAAAGTGACTGACACAGAACTAGAGGTATAGAGGCAAACAAAGTGACTGACACAGAACTAGAGGTATAGAGGCAAACAAAGTGACTGACAGAACTAGAGGTATAGAGGCAAACAAAGTGACTGACACAGAACTAGAGTTATAGAGGCAAACAAAGTGACTGACACAGAACTAGAGGTATAGAGGCAAACAAAGTGACTGACACAGAACTAGAGGTATAGAGGCAAACAAAGTGACTGACACAGAACTAGAGGTATAGAGGTATAGAGGTATAGAGGCAAACAAAGTGACTGACACAGACCTAGAGGTATAGAGGCAAACTAAGTGACTGACACAGAACTAGAGGTATAGAGGCAAACAAAGTGACTGACACAGAACTAGAGGTATAGAGGCAAACAAAGTGACTGACACAGAACTAGAGGTATAGAGGCAAACAAAGTGACTGACACAGACCTAGAGGTATAGAGGCAAACTAAGTGACTGACACAGAACTAGAGGTATAGAGGCAAACAAAGTGACTGACACAGAACTAGAGGTATAGAGGCAAACAAAGTGACTGACACAGAACTAGAGGTATAGAGGCAAACAAAGTGACTGACACAGAACTAGAGGTATAGAGGCAAACAAAGTGACTGACACAGAACTAGAGGTATAGAGGTATAGAGGTATAGAGGCAAACAAAGTGACTGACACAGAACTAGAGGTATAGAGACAAACAAAGTGACTGACACAGAACTAGAGGTATAGAGGCAAACAAAGTGACTGACACAGAACTAGAGGTATAGAGGTATAGAGGCAAACAAAGTGACTGACACAGAACTAGAGGTATAGAGACAAACAAAGTGACTGACACAGAACTAGAGGTATAGAGGTATAGAGGTATAGAGGCAAACAAAGTGACTGACACAGAACTAGAGGTATAGAGGCAAACAAAGTGACTGACACAGAACTAGGGGTATAGAGGCAAACAAAGTGACTGACACAGAACTAGAGGTATAGAGGTATAGAGGTATAGAGGCAAACAAAGTGACTGACACAGAACTAGAGGTATAGAGGCAAACAAAGTGACTGACACAGAACTAGAGGTATAGAGGCAAACAAAGTGACTGACACAGACCTAGAGGTATAGAGGCAAACAAAGTGACTGACACAGACCTAGAGGTATAGAGGCAAACAAAGTGACTGACACAGAACTAGAGGTATAGAGGCAAACAAAGTGACTGACACAGAACTAGAGGTATAGAGGCAAACAAAGTGACTGACACAGAACTAGAGGTATAGAGACAAACAAAGTGACTGACACAGAACTAGAGGTATAGAGGCAAACAAAGTGACTGACACAGACCTAGAGGTATAGAGGCAAACAAAGTGACTGACACAGAACTAGAGGTATAGAGGCAAACAAAGTGACTGACACAGAACTAGAGGTATAGAGGCAAACTAAGTGACTGACACAGAACTAGAGGTATAGAGGCAAACTAAGTGACTGACACAGAACTAGAGGTATAGAGGCAAACAAAGTGACTGACACAGAACTAGAGGTATAGAGGCAAACAAAGTGACTGACACAGAACTAGAGGTATAGAGACAAACAAAGTGACTGACACAGAGTGAGAGGGAGACAGTACCAGGATGACGATAGCGATGGGTCCAGCGAAGCTCCAGATGAGTTTGTCATATATGGAGATCCAGCAGAAGTCTGGGTTTCCATAGCCCTCAGGATCCAGCCCTACCGCCAAACCTGAACACAGAGAGTAAGATGTGTGTTTCACTTTGTGTTCTTACTGGTATCCGTGAAATCCATTCTAAAACAGGTCTCTGTAGGGAACTGCGTGTGTGTGTATGTGTGTGTGTGTGTGTGTGTGTGTGTGAGTGTGTGTGTGTGTACCTGTGATGATGGCAGGCACGCCCCATCCGATGGCATAGTAGAACCTCATGGCTCCGTAGTTGATGTTGCGTGCCTCTGTCTGCATGCGGTAGATATGGAGCCCCTCCACAAACAGCCAGGCAAACGTGGCCATGAACAAATAGTGCAGCAGGATGGCCACCACTGTACACAGGAACTAACAGAGAGAGAAGACAGTCAGAGTCATGTATAGAGATTATGTTATGACAACTTTCAATGTATTCATATGGGTCTGTAGACGAGTTCAGTGACTATTTGCCCATTGGGCTTCTATTGGTGAGTTTGGCCAAAATTTGTTTAAGGCCTTTGGCTTTCAGACCAGTTAGAAACCATTTACTGGGAGAGAGAAAGTATGAAACCTGGTGTTATACTGTCAGCATCACAGTGCAAAACACCAATGAACACCAAGGCAGTGTGCACCCAGCCAGACATTTTGTCCACCCACTCAAACAGAAAACCTTTCAGTCAGTTTGACTGGAAATTATCCAAACTGTGTAGATTAGCTAGTTAAAAATAATAAATGGGATATTAAAGGTCATTGAAGACAATGATATAACTGTTACTGTACATACGATACACATACGATACACAGTTGGAACACAGTTGGAACAGTTGTTGAACATACCAATGCATACTGTGCCACCTTGGCTGGGTGCACACACACCCATGCACATAAATACACATAGCCCCCCCCACACGCACACGTAACCCACCCACCCACACATACCTGCTGCTCGGTCTGGTTGATGCCGAGCAGGAAGACGAGCTCAGAGAGCAGCATGGCGGCGGCCATGTTGGAGTGGATGGAGCGGGTGTTGGACTTGAGGCCTCGGAGGCAGGACAGCACTAGGACGGTCAGCAGCAGGGCCAGCATGGACACAGACAGGGAGAAGTAGGTGACCAGGGCCAGGGTCTCCAGATCCCCCTCCAGCTGTTCTCTCTGGGAGCTGTCCATCAGGACACCAAAGGTGCCCAGCCTCTGACACTGGCAACGCACGTGGGATGTGTTCCTGTATACTACGATGCAGTCCCTCACTGTCCAGCAACCTCCCACCTCCAACCTGTAGAGAGAGAGGGGTGGGGTGAGAGAGACAGAGAGAGAGCGTCAGAGTGAGAGAGAGAAGGAGCGGATAGGGGGAGAGAAAAGGTGGGTGGGAGAAAGTCAGGATGAAGAAAAGAGATGGGTTGAGTGAGAGAAAGATAACGGCATCAAACACACTACAACTCCCAGCTGACAGTATCTATTTCCCATAGAGCACAAGCCCCCCTCAAGTCATGTAAAGCTCTTCTCACGGGCTGCTGTGGTTCCACTGGACACACAGGGGCTTGCTGCGGTTGGTGGTCTCCAGCAGGCGGAACTCCAGCAGCAGGGGCGAGTCCAGCGGACCCCCGACAAACGTCTGGTTGTTGTAGATGGACACACTGACCACTGGAGAGTTCATCACTGGATGTCTGGGGAGTCTAACGGAGAGGAGGAGTGACAGAGGAGAGAGGGGTGAGGGAGAGAGATCATTTGATTTAGTAGGACAGACTTAATAGCCCAAACACTGTTTTATGATTCACCAAACACACAATACTTTTGGCACAATTCCAATGCTGTGCTTTGAAAAGTCCAATGAAAACATAAATAAACAGTCACAAATACACACTCCTGGTAAACCAGATGTCATGAGAGAGACAGACACTGGAGGGCAGGCACATACAGTACACACACACCTGACTCCTCGTCGGTCAGTGTGGTACTTGGGGGGGAGTGCTGCTCCAAGGCTACGATAGATCAACATGATGACAATGGTGACAGGCGGCTCCAGTAGCGAAACAGAATGCCTGGCTGCAGCATAGTCTTCCGTCTGATTGGCCAACGTACTGACAGGGGCAGGAGCTGTGTTCTGTGAAGCTGAAACTGGAAAATGCACAAGGCATAAGAGAAGTGGCATAAGGTAGGTAGGCGCATGTGTGTGTGTGTGTGTGTGTGTACAGTATGTGTGCTTGTGTGTACAGTATGTGTGCTTGTGTGTGTGTGTACAGTATCTGTGCTTGTGTGTGTGTGTGTACAGTATGTGTGCTTGTGTGTGTGTACAGTATGTGTGCTTGTGTGTGTGTGTACAGTATGTGTGCTTGTGTGTTTCAGTGGCTGTGGTGTATGTGTGTGTTCTCCTTACGTTGGTGTCGTTGTGGCACCAGAGCAGCAGGGGGCAACACCACATGTGTGTGGGGGTCCCAGAGAGCCTGGCCGCGGAACAGAGGGCTGTGGTAGCGAGGGAAACGTCTGCGCACGTGGGTGTGGTTCTCAACACGGTCCAGGTTCATCACTGAAACACGAGCATACACACAGTCCATGACTCCAGGTTATACCACACAACATAACAAAAATAACCTGATGAACAATGTTGTTGTTCACTACTCAGCAATAAAACAAGTATTAAAGTCAAGGTCGGTCGTCTGTCATCAGTGTGTGGTTTTTACACTTGTTTTTGATATTTATATATTCCTGCCTGGATCTCTACATGTACTGCTGTGAACAGGGTTCTCTCCTTTGTTTTTACACAGGAAAAGGACTAGGGCTAAGCACTTGCATGGATCGACTACTTGACCAAATAAAGCTCACCGATGTTGGGGGTGACCAGAGCCACGGGGTTCAGGTAGGTGAGCTTCATGTTCTGGGCCAGGGTCTGGGCATACTGTTCCAGCAGATCAGCCAGCCCTCCTGCCCCTCCCTGGGCCTGGATCTGGGCCCTCCATAAACTTGCACTGCCTGGACCCAGCACCGCACTGCAGCCCTGCAGAACATTCTGGAGACGGAGGGGGAGAGGGAGATTCAGTTCCTACGCACAATCTAATAAAACAGTGACTACATTTTCCAAACTCCACTAAAAGGTTTTACGAGCATGTTGCCAGGCAACCCTCACCTCGTTGAAGTGTGCGTCCTGGGTGGCAGTCAGGCCGAAGCCCGTCTGCAGACTCTCGAAGGTCAACAGGCGGGACAGTAGCCGCTCGGCAATCTGGAGGTCATTTCCATAGAGACGAGGCGTGGCCTCTGTGACATCACGGAGCTGGTGGGCCAGTTTCTTCTCCATGATGGTGCTGAGCTCTGTCTCGTTCCGCTCAACCGACTCCAGCTATGCACACACACACACACTATGTTAGACACCATTCCGTATTTTACAGTTCCAACTAGTATGAGCAATGGGTATTCTTACTGCTGCATTGAGCTCCACAAAGGGAGGAGAGGTACAGTTGTAGAGATCTGGCTCCAGCCAGCCCCTCTCCACATCACAGTGTCTGATAGCAGCACCTGGAGAGAACAGACACAGACACTAATATAATGTATAACACATCCACAACAGTAAAAAGCAGCACAGGGGATACAATCAAACACAGATACTAGGTTTCAAAGGAATGGGGCGTTTATCTGCCTATAGTCAGTATAGATCATGAGTCTTCTAATGGGAGATGTTATCATCTTTCCTTCTGTGGAAGATTCAGGAAATATACAGTATACTGAACAAAAATATAAATGCAACAATGTCAAAGACTTTACTGAGTTACGGTTCATATAACTATAGAGAAAGTGTAGAGTGTTGAGGGACTGACCCACGGATCCTTTAGGACAGGACACGGCTGCTGGCAGGTTGAACTTCGTCCTGGGCCACCAGATACCCAGGGTGATGGTCTTAGGACAGCCGTCATAGATGACTAACAGAGAGAGAGAGAAACAGGGGAAAAGACTGTATGAATCAAAATAAAACCTGTGTATAAAGGCAATGAAAATCTCATACTAGTTTGAGAGGAGAGAGGTTTGACAAGGAGGAGATGTTTTTGAGAGAGAAAGAGTCTTACAGCAGGAAAATGAGTGAATCAGAGAAGCACAGAGAAGATGAGAGAGAAGACATGAGAGGAAAAGAGAAAGAGAAGATCACAGGTAGGAGGAGAGGAATCCCCTCGGTCTCACCTTCGCAGCCCTTCTGTGTGACTTCAGCGAAGGGGTTGTCGCACATGTTGCACTGTCGGCCAATCACACCAGCCCGACACTGGCACTGGCCACTCTCTGGGTCACATGACCGGGAGAAGGAGCCCACAGGGTAGCAGTCACAGGGCAGGCAGGAGTCACTGCCCCGCAGGTGGTAGTGGAACTCCTGACACACAGATATATACACAGAGATAGGTACACAGAGACAGACACACATATACAGAGATATAGACACAACAGAAACAGATATACACCCAAACACATGTAGACATAACATTCAGACCAAAGACAACCACATCCAAATACACAAAGAACAGACATAGCAAAGTCACATATATATATATATACACGCAAACATTCACATATACAGGCATATACATGTACATAGACGCACACAGACAGATACACAAAAGCGCACACATCAACATGAAAAAGAGAGAGGGGAAGATGAAAGCGGACAGATTGACAGAAAAGAGAAGGATTTAGAGAGAAAAAGAGAGACATACAGAGACATGGACAGACAAACACAACAAAAATATTGTCAGGTGGGCGTTTAGAAATGTGTTTTTTTATCCGTTATTTTACCAGGTAAGTTGACTGAGAACACGTTCTCATTTGCAGCATCGACCTGGGGAATAGTTCCAGGGGAGAGGAGGGGGATGAATGAGCCAATTGTAAACTGGGGATTATTAAGTGACAGTGATGGTTTGAGGGCCAGATTGGGAATTTAGCCAGGACACCGGGGTTAACACCCCTACTCTTACAATAAGTGCCATGGGATCTTTAATGACCTCAGAGAGTCAGGACACCTGTTTAACATCCCATCCAAAAGACAGCACCCTACACAGGGCAGTGTCCCCAATCACTGCCCTGGGGCATTAGGATATTTTTTTAGTCCAGAGGAAAGAGTGCCTCCTAGTGGCCCTCCAACACCACTTCCAGCAGCATCTGGTCTCCCATCCAGGAACTGACCAGGACCAACCCTGCTTAGCTTCAGAAGCAAGCCAGCAGTGGTATGCAGGGTGGTATGAAACACCAGTATGCTAAATCTCATTTTAGAACAATTCAACATTTAAATTACAATACTCAATATAATACTATAATACTATACTGTGAGAAAACTGAGCTTCTGTACTGCCCTTAAAACAGGATTTAAGATGGGGTCACAGTGTGGAGGGTGGTATGAGGGATAAGGGGGGTCCGTGGGCATTAAGAGTGTCAAGGGTAATGGGGTTGCTCAGATTACAAGGTGAAGCTGCTGATAATGCCTCATAAGACAATGCCTGTTTGATAGCAGTGTCAGGTTAGGATCAGTATCAAGGATTAGGGTCACAAACAGGGATTAGAAAACAGTAGGTAAGGGTGATGCTGAGGTATATAAGAGCATGGATCAGTGCCTGGGATTGCGATATGAGTTGAATAACGGTAAGAGTATTTACTGCAGATATGTGTGATTGCGCGCGCGCGCTTGTGTGTGTGTGTGTTGTGGCGGGCAGGTCACCTTGCAATGGCAATGGCCACTGGTCTTGTTGCAGTCGGGGTCGAATCCTTTACTGGTGTTACAGTGGCAGGGCCCACATGCTGGAGAGCCCCACCAACCACGTGGACATTGGTGGTCAATCCTACACAGGCACGCACGCACACACCCACACACACACACATGTTAAAAGTGGTAGTTCTCTCAATTTCAGTCCCTGTCTGCTATATAGGCCACAGTACCTAGATCAAAGGGAAATTAGGAAGTGACAAATCTGTGAGACCTAAAGCTGGGAGGGATTTCACATTGGGGTGGGGTGACACCTGGGTCACATATAAACACTGTGTTTTATCATCACAGAGAAACTTAAATCTACTCTCATCCTCTCCTGGGGATTAGGGCATATCTGCTGAAAAACAAGGACAACAAAATCCACATTGACAGATAGACAGAGCAGAGCACTGTAACACTGCTGTCTCACCCCAATCTCAGGTACTGCTATGATGTACTGTTACTAACATTAGAAACACACACAGACATTTGGGGCTCAGTAATATAGTTGGGGTTCAGTCATCTGAAGTTGATGTATAGTTATAGTGTTTATTGACCTGTTTCCATAGTCACAGATGGAGAGTATGTTCATAATATTAATGTATTTAAAGTTGATGTATAGTTGACACACTGACCTGTGCTGATCTACAGTTGATGTAAAGTTGATAGACTGACCTGTGCTGACAGTACTGGCCATAGTGGTTGTCTCCACAGTCACAGATGTATCCGTGTGATGAGCTGGGCTTCCTGTGGCACTTGGCATCATTCTCACACGGGTTCAGCTGGCACGCTTCTATGCAGCCCTTACCATAGAAACCTACAAAACACACACACAGTCATTACCATGGGAACCTACAACACATGTACGCAGTCATTACAATGGGAACCTACAACACATGTACACAGTCATTACTATGGGAACCTAACACACGAACACAAGCATTACCATGGGAACCTACAACACATGTACGCAGTCATTACCATGGGAACCTAACACACGAACACAAGCATTACCATGGGAACCTACAACACATGTACGCAGTCATTACCATGGGAACCTAACACATGTACACAGGCATTACCATGGGAACCTATTACACATGTACACAGTCATTACCATGGGAACCTATTACACATGTACACAGTCATTACCATGGGAACCTAACACAGGAACACAGTCATTACCATGGGAACCTATTACACATGTACACAGTCATTACCATGGGAACCTATTACACATGTACACAGTCATTACCATGGGAACCTAACACAGGAACATAGTCATTACCATGGGAACCTATTACACATGCACAATTTGATATAAAAAGGGAGTGGCTCCTAATCCGTGACTGGATCTTTTATTTCTGAGGCTTCATATCTGTGAGTGCGCAAATTCTCACAGTATCTCAAGAGAATTTGGGACTTAGATACATAGCTAGTTAAATAAAAGGCAAAAATATGATATTTGCAAAGTCACTAAGCAAAAAAACTACCAAAACAGCAATAGCCACTACAATGTCAAAACATGAGTTCAGTACCATTTGCTTGATTTTATGGACCCACGACTATGGTGTATCAACATTAGCATGCTAGCGATGCTATAAAATGTTTTTAGAACTAACCCTCACTGTTCTATACTAAAAATATATAAATGCATGTTTCATGAGCTGAAATAAAAGATCCCAGAAATGTTCCATACTCACAAAAATATTCTTTCTCTCAAATGTTCCATACTCACAAAAATATTCTTTCTCTCAAATGTTCCATACTCACAAAAATATTCTTTCTCTCAAATGTTCCATACTCACAAAAATATTCTTTCTCTCAAATGTTGTGCACAAATTTGTTTACATCCCTGTTAGTGAGCATTTCTCCTTTGCCAAGATAATCCATCCAGCTGTAAGGTGTGGCATATCAAGAACCTGATTAAACAGCATGATCATTACACAGGTGCACCTTGTGCTGGGGATAATAAAATGCCACTCTAAAATGTGCACATTGTCTGAGACCAGCCACCCTGATGAAACTGTGGGTTTGCACATCCTAAGAATTTCTGCACAAACTGTCAGAAACATCTCAGGGATGTGCTCCGGACGCTTTCCACATATAAAATGTAAAAAAAAAAAATGAAATGGTTGCGTTAATGTCTTTAATAATATTTTTTTTACACTAGTGTTAGCTTGCTAGCTAGCCAGCATTAGCTACCTAGCTAGCAAGCTCTAATCTAGTCCAATGGAAACCGATGCAACCCTGCTGGCTACATGGCTAGCTTTGCATGTATGGCAGGACCAGTGTTGTCAAAGACAGTAGAGACCGCCTCTGGTGCTGTCAATATTACAATCAGGACGGACTGTTCTATGGGAGGCAAAAGCACCGGCACATACACAGATGCAGCTCTCATTCATTGCAATTATATTTTATTAGCTGTAGTTAATCATAGTCAATACACATAAATTCACATAGCTATGAGTGAGCATGTTGTAAACTGTAAAGTATCTAGCTAGATGTGTCATCGCCATTATCTTGCTATTGCATAAAAAAGTGCATACAACAAAATATATCTCACTACGTTGCCTATTTAGTCAACAATTTCTCTGACATTTGGCTCGTAGTTCTTGAACAGGAAAGAAGTGGAGACAGTTTTTAGTGACCTACCAGATCACAACAAACAGAACTGCGAGGGGGAGATACAAATTATGGTTAGGGAGAAATCAACCATATCACCACTAGGTATCATCATATCCCCAATAATCAAATTGATTTCAACAGTACTTGATATAGAGTCCACTAGCTTGCTGCACTGGTGTAAAATGTCTATTGCATATGATTTGTATATAAACCCATTTTGGAAAACACTTATGGATCTCTTAGGCACACATACATCTATGTATTTTCTCTGTATACTGATTAGAAAACTGACTCACATTTCTGGGGTGAGGTGGGGCTAACTAAATGATAAATGGCAATCCAGGAGAAATGTAAATACTGCATCCTTTGCTGTATGAACTGCCTTCTTACACTAACATCAAATCAACATCACCAACAATGCAGTTTTAAGAAAAATAAGTAAAAAATAACATAATTAAAGAGCAGCAGTAAAATAACAGTAGCGAGGCTATATACAGGGTACAGAGTCAATGTGCGGGGGCACCGGTTAGTTGAGGTAATTGAGGTAATATGTACATGTAGGTAGAGTTAAAGTGACTATGCATAGATAATAAACAGAGAGTAGCAGGAGCATAAAATAAAGGGGGGGGGGGGGGACAAATAGTCTGGGTAGCCACTTGATGAGCTGTTCAGGAGTCTTATGGCTTGGGGGTAGAAGCTGTTAAGAAGCCTTTTGGACCTAGACTTGGTGCTCCAGTAACACTTCCCATGCGGTAGCAGAGAAAACAGTCTATGACTAGGGTGGCTGGAGTCTGACAATTTGTAGGGCCTTCCTCTGACACCGCCTGGTATAGAGGTCCTGGATGGCAGGAAGCTTGGCCCCAGTGATGTACTGGGCCATACGCACTACCCTCTGTAGTGCCTTGTGGTCGGATGCCAAGCAGTTGCCATACCAGCCAGTGATGCAACCAGTCAGGATGCTCTCCATGGTGCATCTGTAGAACTTTGAGGATCTGAGGACCCATGTCAAGTATTTTCAGTCTCCTTATGGGGAATAGCCTTTGTCGTGCCCTCTTCACTAATGTCTTGGTGTGTTTGGACCATGATAGTTTGTTGGTGATGTGGATACCAAGGAACTTGAAGCTCTCAACCCGCTCCACTACAGCCCCATCGATGAGAATGGGGTGTGCTCAGTCCTCCCTTTCACGTAGTCCACGATCATCTCCTTCGTCTTGCTCACATTGAGAGAGAGGTTGTTATCCTGGCACCACACGGCCAGGTCTCTGACCTCCTCCCTATAGGCTGTCTCATCATTGTCGGTGATCAGGTCTACCTACCACTGTTGTGTCGTCTGCAAACTTAACGATGGTGTTGGAGTCGTGCCTGGCCATGCAGTCGTGCCTGGCCATGCAGTCATGAGTGAACAGGGAGTAGAGGAGGAGACTGAGCACGCACCCCTGACGGGCCCCCGTGTTGAAGAGCAGCGTGGTAGATGTGTTGTTACCTACCCTCACCACCTGGGGGCAGCCCGTCAGGCAGTCCAGGATTCAGTTGCAGAGGTTTTGCTTCAGTGTTGCTTGCCTAGAAGCGAGCATAGAAGTAATTTAGCTCATCTGGTAGGCTCATGTCACTGGGCAGCTCGCGGCTGTGGTCCCTTTGTAGTCTGTAATAGTTTGCAAGTCATGCCACATCCGACGAGGGTCGGAGCCGGTGTAGTACGATTCAATCTCAGTCCTGTATTGACGTTTTGCCTGTTTGATGGTTCGTCGGAAGGCATAGCGGGATTTCTTATTAGCGTCCGGGTTAGAGTTTCACTCCTTGAAAGCGGCAACTCTACCCTTTAGCTCAGTGCTGATGTTGCCTGTAATCCATGGCTTCTGGTTGGGGTGTGTACGTACAGTCACTGTCGGGACGACGTCATCAATGCACTTATTGATGAAGCCAGTGACTGATGTGGTGTACTCCTCAATGCCATCGAAAGTATCCCAGAACGTATTCCAGTCTGTGCTAGCTAAACAGATGGGGGATGCAAACAAGCTTACATGAAACCATTCATGAAGACAAACGATCTGAAGCAAGCCTGCTGAGTATAAAAAATAAAGATAACTATAGAATCACACAGAACTGATGAAACTCTAGTGCATTTGATCTGGGTATAGGAGGACATCTAGAGGTCACCAGGTTTTTCATCCTCTGTCACAAGCTATCATAATGTGTATTGCCCCTTCACAAGCTTGATGTTGGGTCCCCTTTCCTATGGACAAAAAAACAACTAGAGATTTTACGAACTATTGTGGAATGCAGTGATATATATTGATACTTTGCAACATGTATTGTTATTGACTAGAACAAAATATAATTAATTGTATGAGCTATGCATCTGTGTACCCCTCTGCTGCTGACTGAGAGCAGTCTGTTCTAGCTAAATAGACGAGGCAGTCCAGTTCCAGAGAGGCAGTCCATTCTGCATGCCTTCTTGACTTCGATACAATGTGTCGTCATGCATTTGTGCATGCACACTGGTAAATGTCATAGCTATCACGCTAGCTGACTTAGTTAGCTCATCAACCAGTATTTTCTTTGCCATTTCTGCATGATGGTACTTATAAATTAAAGTCTTGAATCGCCCTCACTGTCACCACTGCTGGTCATCTAGCTAGCCACATGGCCAGCAGAGTTGCATCGGTTTACACCTACAAGAGCTGGCTAGCTAAGAAGCCAACGCTAGCTAGCTAACGCAAGCTGATTATCATGTAGCATGCTGACTAGCGTCGCTAGCATGCTAATGTCGATACACCACGATGTTGTGGGTCTGCAAAATCAAGCAAATGTTACTGAACTTATGACAAAATCATGTTTCAACATTGTAGTGGCTATTGCTATTTTGGTTGTTTGTTTTTTCTTTAGTGACATTGCGAATATAATATTTTAGGCATTTAACTACCGGTATGTATCTAATCCGGTTTTGGCATGAGAAAATGAGTGAAGTTCCAATTTCCCAGAGAATTTGCAAACTCAAGATACAGAGCTTCAGAAATAAAAGTTCTGGTCACGGATTAGGAGCCACTACCAATAAAAAAAACTGTCCACTGAAACCTAAAACAAATGCAAGTCGTAAGTTTACATACACTTAGGTTGGAGTTATTAAAACTCGTTTTTCAACCACCTCACAAATGTCTTGTTAACAAACTATACTTTTGGCAAGTTGGTTAGGACATCTACTTTGTGCATGACACAAGTAATTTTTCCAACAATTGTTTACAGACAGATTATTTCACTTATAATTACAATTCCAGTGGGTCAGAAGTTTACAAACACTAAGTTGACTGTGCCTTTAAACAGCTTGGAAAATTCCAGAAAATGATGTCATGGCTTTAGAAGCTTCTGATAGGCTAATTGACATAATTTGAGTCAATTGGAGGTGTACCTGTGGATGTATTTCAAGGCCTACCTTGCTTCTTTGCTTGACGTCATGGGAAAATCAAAATAAATCAGCCAAGACAAACTGTAGACCTCCACAAGTCTAGTTCATCCTTGGGAGCAATTTCCAAATGCCTGAAGGTACCACGTTCATCTGTACAAACAATAGTATGCAAGTATAAACACCATGGGACCACGCAGCCGTAATACCGCTGAGGAAGGAGACACATTCTGTCTCCTAGAGATGAACGTAATTCAGTGCGAAAAGTGCAAATCAATCCCAGAACAACAGGAAAGGCCTTGTGAAGATGTTGGAGCAAACCGGTACAAAAGTATCTATATCCACAATAAAAAGAGTCCTATAACGACATAACCTGAAAGGCCACTCAGCAAGGAAGAAGCCACTGCTCCAAAACCACCATAAAAATGTCAGACTACGGTTTGCAACTGCACATGGGGATAAAGATCATACTTTTTGGAGAAATGTCCTCTGGTCTGATGGAACAAAAACAGAACTGTTTGGCCATAATGACCATCGTTATGTTTGGAGGAAAAAGGGGAGGCTTGCAAGCCAAAGAACACTATCCCAACAGTGAAGCACTGGGGTGGCAGCATCATGTTGTGGAGGTTCTTTGAAGCAGGTGGAACTGGTGCACTTCACAAAATAGATGGCATCATGAGGAAAGGAAAACTATGTGGATATATTGAAGCAACATCTCAAGACATCAGTCAGCTGGGTTGCAAATGGGTTTTCCAAATGGACAATGACCCGAGGCATACTTCCAGTTGTGGCAAAGTGGCTTAAGGACAACAAAGTCAAGGTATTGGAGTGGCCATCACAAATCCCTGACCTCAATCCTATAGAAAATCTGTGGGCAGAATTGAAAAAGCGTGTGCGAGCAAGGAGGCCTACAAACCTGACTCGTTTACACCAGCTCTGTCAGGAGGAATGGGCCAAAATTCACCCAACTTATTGTGGGAAGCTTGTGGAAGGCTTCCCAAAACGTTTGACCGAAGTTACAAAATCTAAAGGCAATGCTACCAAATACTAATTGAGTGTATGTAAACCTCTGACCCACTGGGAATGTGATGAAAGAAATTAAAGCTGAACTATATCACTCTCTCTACTATTATTCTGGCATTTCACATTCTTAAAATGAAGTGGTGATCCTAACTGACCGAAGAGAGAGAATTTTTACTAGGATTAAATGTCAGGAATTGTGAAAAACTGAGTTTAAATGTATTTGGCAAAGGTGTATGTAAACTTCCAACTTCAACTGTATCGCAATTAATACATACTACACACAAAAAAACGCTTTTAGCATAGAGCTGTTCACACAAGATACATATGCCGCTATTCAATCCTATCGTAGGTTCTTGGAATTGCGGCTTTTAAAGGCAATGTGTATGTGGAGATCCAATTCATGGTAAATGCTGCAAATGTTGGCTCGATTGGAAATGGCCTTTTATTAAAAACAAAGTACTTTAACATAACCCTTAGTCACTATAAAAACCTATGCATTACACCATAGAGCCCTACTGTCCACACACATACGATATTTGTGTATCAAAGAAATCCATATAAAACTACAGCCTCCTAGAGCTCTTCTCACAAACACCGTTTTCATCAGAAAAAACAAAGCTTCCTGTTGCATTCTTCTCACATAGTTTTCTTTAGTGAACAGAGTTGAAAATAAACTCCCTATAGAACCAGGTGAGTGCTGTGAACCTCTTTCTGTGAACAGCTCTTACAAAAGTCCCTCACAAAGGATCCTGCACCTATTAAATGTGTCCTTGCATTTACAATATAAAGATATCTGTCACTATAGATTCCTACACATAATAGCCCTCACCATGGAAACTGACAAAGACAGAGATGTTGGCCTTGACTGCATACAAATGCACACAATGACACCATCCTTGCCGTGGCAAGCTGCATGTTGGGAAATTAACATACACTATATATACAAAAGTATGTGGACACCCCTTCAAATTAGTGGATTCGGCTATTTCAGCCACAAGGTGTGTAGAATCGAGCACACAATCATAAAATATCAATAGGCAAACATTAGCAGTAGAATGGCCTTACTGAAGAGCTCAGTGACTTTCAACGTGGCACCGTCATAGGATGCCACCTTTCCAACAAGTCAGTTCGTCAAATTTCTGCCCTGCTAGAGCTACCCATGTCAACTGTAAGCGCTGTTATTGTGAAGTGGAAACGTCTTGGAGCAACAACGGCTCAGCCGCAAAGTGGTAGGCCACACAAGCTCACAGAACGGGACCGCCGAGTGCTGAAGCGTGTAGCCTTTAAAAACTGTCTGTCCAACACTCACTACTGAGTTCCAATCTGTTTCTGGAAGCAATGTCAGCACAATAACTGTTCGTCACGAAATGGGTTTCCATGTCAGAGCAGCCGCACACAAGCGTAAGATCACCATGCGCAATGCCAAGCGTCGGTTGGAGTGGTGTAAAGCTCACCGCTATTGGACTCTGGAGCAGTGGAAACGCGTTCTCTGGAGTGATGAATCACACTTCACCATCTGGCAGTGACGGATGAATCTGGGTTTGGCACATGCCAGGAGAATGCTACCTGCCCGAATGCCAACTGTAAAGTTTGGTGGAGGAGGAATAATGGTCTGGGGCTGTTTTTCATGGTTCGGGCTAGGCCCCTTAATTCCAGTGGAGGGAAATCTTAATGCTACAGCATACAATTACATTCTAGACAATTCTATGCTTCCAAATATTTGGCAACAGTTTGGTGAAGGCCCTTTCCTGTTTCAGCATGACAATGCCCCCTTGCATAAAGCGAGGTCCATACAGAAATGGTTTGTTGATATCGGTGTGGAAGAACTTGACTGGCCTGCACAGAGCCCTGACCTTAACCCCATCGATCACTTTTGGGATGAATTGGAACGCCGACTGCGAGCTCTGGGTCGATTCAACTGCAATCTATCAGAACTAACCCTATTTCATTTTCCTTGCAGCTAATTATCCTGTGCATGCTAAAAAGCAAGCAGGCGAACACAAACAAACACAGCACCACACTGACAGCAGATGTCCTCATGTCAGTGCCCTGTCGTGCGGTGCCCTATGTGTATGTACAGTATGTGTGCCTGTATAGTGTATAGTGTGTGAACAGAGCTGTAACTCTCTCGTGCGTGAGAAAGCCCTTAAGCTAATTCAGCACTGAAGTACTCACAGCCAAAGATGAGAGGGAATTATTCAGAGCACTTCCGAGTGGCGTTATGAAACTTTGATTGGTCTCCTCCTGACGCTCATTGGACAGCTCCGTATGTACTGTAATGCTCATTGTGCTGATGAAAGCCAACACCGTGGTAATGAAGCACAGCTACACTATGCTAATAGGGAGAGGTGTTTGTTGTAGATGGTGCTGAAAGCATGTCAGCCTCTGTATTTCCTCTCCCCCCGCGGTGCTCACCGCTTCCTCCTTCTTTTTTCACTCTTTCTTCATCACACCTCTCAAACTTTCTTTCTCTTTATAGTCACCTCACCTGATAGTTTTGTATCATTTGCCAACAGAGAAGTAAACATAGGTCTTTTTGCAAATGCTAAATGCCTGCACATATACACACACACGCATTTGCTGACTCACAAACACACAAATACATATTCTCTCTCTTGTAGTATCTTACCTGGTTCGCACAGACAGGTGTGGCGTTCCCAATTGTCACAACAGCGGCTGTGGGGCGGGCAGGGGGAAGAGACACAGGGGTTGCCAACGTTACAGCCCGTCTCCACTTTGACAGCCCTGGAGGGGCGGGGCAGGGGCATGGCATCTGGTCGCACCCCCAAACGAACCCCCTAAAACATAGACAAAATAGGTGTCAAATACAGTCTCATAAGAACATAGACCAATATACCATACATAGCATAAAGCCGTGGCCAAAAGTTTTGAGAATGACACAAATATTAATTTCCACAAAGTTTGCTGCTTCAGTGTCTTTAGATATTTTTGTCAGATGTTACTATGGAATACTGAAGTATGATTACAAGCATTTCATAAGTGTCAAAGGATTTTTTTGACAATTATATGAAGTTGATGCAGAGTCAATATTTGCAGTGTTGACCCTTCTTTTTCAAGACCTCTGCAATCCGCCCTGGCATGCTGTCAATTAACTTCTGGGCCACATCCTGACTGATGGCAGCCCATTCTTGCATAATCAATGCTTGGAGTTTGTCAGAATTTGTGGGTTTTTGTTTGTCCATCCGCCTCTTGAGGATTGACCACAAGTTCTCAATGGGATTAAGGTCTGGGGAGTTTCCTGGCCATGGACCCAAAATATCGATGTTTTGTTCCCCGAGCTACTTAGTTATCACTTTTGCCTTATGGCAAGGTGCTCCATCATGCTGGAAAAGGCATTGTTCGTCACCAAACTGTTCCTGGATGGTTTGGAGAAGTTGCTCTCGGAGGATGTGTTGGTACCATTCTTTATTCATGGCTGTGTTCTTAGGAAAAATTGTGAGTGAGTCCACTCCCTTAGCTGAGAAGCAACCCCACACATGAATGGTCTCAGGATGCTTTACTGTTGGCATGACACAGGACTGATGGTAGCGGTCACCTTGTCTTCTCCGGACAAGCTTTTTTCCGGATGCCCCAAACAATCGGAAAGGGGATTCATCAGAGAAAATGACTTTACCCCCGTCCTCAGCAGTCCAATCCCTGTACCTTTTGCAGAATATCCGTCTGTCCCTGATGTTTTTCCTGGAGAGAAGTGGCTTCTTTGCTGCCCTTCTTGACACCAGACCATCCTCCAAAAGTCTTCGCCTCACTGTGTGTGCAGATGCACTCACACCTGCCTGCTGCCATTCATGAGCAAGCTCTGTACTGGTGGTGCCCCGATCCCGCAGCTGAATCAACTTCAGGAGACGGTTGTGACCCTTGCTGGACTTTCTTGGGCGACCTGAAAACTTCTTCACAACAATTAAACCGCTCTCCTTGAAGTTCTTGATGATCCGATAAATGGTTGATTTTGGTGCGATCTTACTGGCAGCAATATCCTTACCTGTGAAGCCCTTTTTGTGCAAAACAATGATGACTGCATGTGTTTCCTTGCAGGTAACCATGATTGACAGAGGAAGAACAATGATTCCAAGCACCACCCTCCTTTTGAAGCTTCCAGTCTGTTATTCAAACTCAATCAGCATGACAGAGAGATCTCCAGCCTTGTCCTCGTCAACATTCACACCTGTGTTAACGAGAGAATCAGCTGGTCCTTTTGTGGCAGGGCTGAAATGCAGTGGAAATGTTTTTTGGGGATTCAGTTCATTTGCATGGCAAAAAGGGGACTTTGCAATTAATTGCAATTCATCTGATCACTCTTCATAACATTCTGGAGTATATGCAAATTGCCATCAGACAAACTGAGGCAGCAGACTTAGTGAAAATTAATATTTGTGTCATTCTCAAAACTTTTGGCCACGACTGTACATGCTAACACACAAAGTCTATAAGAGTCCCAGAAAGAATTATGGGCATCGGTTAAGATACAGTTGCCATTGTGATAGAACCCTTACCTGGATGCAGCCCCGTATCCCGTTCTGCACCTCCCCCAAGCCCAGGACTCCGCCCACATGGAGGTGTTTCACTTTCAGCCCATGGATCTCATTCCCCACTATCACTGTGCCCTGAGAGAGAGTGGGAAGAAATAGAGAGAGACTAAATAGATTACACTTAAAAATTTAGCCAGTTAACAGACGCTGTTATTCAGAATGACTTCAGTGCATTCAAATAGATGGAGTTAGAGAAAGAGAGGGGGAAAAGTGAATATGTGAAATAACAGAACAGAATAGATAGAAAGGGTTAGACAGGTTTAGGGAGAGAAAGAGTGAGAGACAAACATATTTCAATGAAAGTAAGTGAACAAGAAGGATTCAGGAGAGACAATGAAAGAGCATAACAAGACAGTGTGTGGTGCTACATGGCTGGAGTGAATTCTTACAAACACAGGTTTTAACACCAGCAGTGGGCAGACATTACACTGGCTTTAGGATTGGATATTGGGATTAACAACCTACAGGATTACAGGGCCAATTAGAGGTTATGATTTGCATTGAGACGTCTGCACTGCTGAGTGATATGGGGGTTTAGTGTGTCACTGTTCATTCTGGACACGACCTTAATGTGTCTCTCCGGGTAAAAGTCACCTTTAGGTGCAGATCTAGGATCAGTTTAAGCCTCGACAATTATAACCTAATCAATTAAGGGAAGAAATGCAAATCTGACTTTAAATCAGTGTGTACGGACAATTTGTGACTCTCACCTGGAAGAGGCCAAAGTCGAGGCGGACGGTAGCCACGTAGCGCGTCTCCCTCCCGCTGCGGACGTCTCGGAGCTCCAGCTGCAGGTCGTGCCAGCGCCCGTCGCTCACCTGCACCTGGTCCAGACGCAGACGCACCGGCAGCGTCGACCCCTTGGTCACTGAGAACACCAGCTGACCACTCACCAGCTGCAACAGAGACACGTGTGAATAATCCACAGAGTAATCCACACAAATATGCTTTGGAGTCCCCCTGTAGGTTGCTATTACTCCAACAGAAACGGACACATTTCCAAAGACAGACGGACAAATAGACACAGATCAACTAGTGCAGGTTAGGTAGCACAGGTAAGTGTGTACAGACCTGGAAGACCAGGCTGGTGTACTGTCCGGCCTGTGCCTGCAGCAGAGTGCCCTCCCTGGCCCGCGTCCTAAACACCAGCCCCAGGTACCAAGGTGTGGAGATGGTCACGTCATTCTTCAGGTCCCACCAGAGGGCACTGTTTCCCAGGAAACGATGTGGGTGGGGCATCACTGTAGGGGGGCAAGGAGAAGGTATGGTCAGTGAGGTTAGTATGAGGTGTGTGTATACGTCTGTTAATAAAGGAGTGAGAAAAGCCTATGTTTACTGGACAGGTATGTCAGTGCTTACCATGGCTGCAGTCCTTCCCTCCAAACCCTAGGGGGCAGTCACATGAGAAGGTCTCCCAGCTGACACGACACGTTCCTCCGTTCTGACATGGGTCGGAGTTACAGAAGGGCAGCTTGGCACTACATCCTATCAGAACCAGAGAAAATCATCACATCTGTGTTAACTCAATCAAACTCAATCAACTTAGCGGTTAGTGGTTTATATTGACAACACAAACACAGACAGCTAAAAACGCTTTGTGTCAAGTCTACAAGACTTGTGCACTGTGTTCACAGAATATTATACTTTTGGGAACAGAAAACTGTATTGAGATTGAATTTTTCATCGATGAGAAAATTTGTAGAACGTCAGCCCAGTTTCATCTCGCTCCATCTTCTCCATCTGCTGGCCACTGTACTTCCTCTCATCACCATATTTTGGTGGTGAGTGAGTGGAAGTTCCAACTGGATTTTTACCCCCAGTAAAGTATCTGAGTTTCCACTTGTATCTGTGAGTATGCTATACAGACCAGGTAGGGTTCCATTGTTAGCGATGTATCCCGCCAGGT
Organism: Oncorhynchus mykiss; assembly: GCF_013265735.2. Classification (NCBI taxonomy): domain Eukaryota; kingdom Metazoa; phylum Chordata; class Actinopteri; order Salmoniformes; family Salmonidae; genus Oncorhynchus; species Oncorhynchus mykiss. The sequence continues at coordinate 54,791,628 of NC_048580.1, read as the reverse complement.
CCAAAGGTCTGTTGTCGATGTGGAGGTCTTTCATACAGCCAATAAACTCCCGGGTGTGAAACGGGAAATGATCAGGCATGTTGGGCACTCCGCCCAAAAACAAGGGACCGGTGAGATCCAGAGATCTGAGAAGGGCGGAGAGAGAGAGAGAGAAGGGTGAGGGATAGAGAGAGAAGGCAGAGGGATAGAGAGAGAAGGCAGAGGGATAGAGAGAGAAGGCAGAGGGAGAGAAGACAGAGGGATAGAGAGAGAAGGCAGAGGTATAGAGAGAGAAGGCAGATGGATAGAGAGAGAAGGGAGAGGGAGAGAAGGCAGAGGGATAGAGAGAGAAGGCAGAGGGAGAGAAGGTAGAGGGATAGAAAGAGAAGGAGGATGGAAGAGAGGAGCACAACACTATTAGATGTTGCCTTTGTACTTTCCTCAGCGCTTACAGAGCACAGCAGCAGTGGTGAGGGACTTGTCAAGTCCAGACAGCATTGCCAGGCTTAAGTGGTAATGTTGAGGGTTTACTGACACTGACTTGCACATGACGTGCACGTGTGTGTGTGTGTCTGTGTCTGTGTGTGTGTGAGATGGAGAGACTTACTTCTTGGAGCTGGTCTGTATGCCCTGAGCAGCACAGCTGTAGTTGGCGAGCTGCGTTCCGAAGCGTAGCGACACTGCTGTGTCACAGTCGTCCACGCTGACCACCGCCACCTTCTCATCAGATGGACCCTGGGCCTCCCCACTCACACTGCGCTTGGGCTGGGGCAGACACAGGAACAGTCCAATTTAACACACACACACACACACACGCACACATACAAACAGTACACACACAGTACACACACAGAACACACAGAATACACCAAAACATCTTGCTGTACTCTTGCTGCTTGTGCTGCTACAAAGACAGAGAGTAAAATGCAGTACACACACAGTGGACTATCAGAGAGAGGGAAGAATATGTGACATAGAAAGAAACACTGACACTGCAAATGGGCTAAGAGGGCAGAGGAACTCACAGCCACACTCACAGAGAGTGAAAGACAAACCTGTACACACAGCCATACCGTACTCACACTGTGCGAGGGCTGAGAAAAATGTAGAAGGGGAGAAAATTCTAACAAATGCATGGTATGTGCAGATATTACGGGTTACACACACACACACACACACACACACACACACACACACACACACACACACACACACACACACACACACACACACACACACACACACACACACACACACACACACACAGGGACTCGCCTTGTTGTAGTAGTGGATGTGGACAGTGTGCCAGTTTCCATCGGCCACGCCCCCAGGTAGAAAGGGGCTCACCTGAGTGGACAATTCACCTGGGGACAGACAGGTCAGAGGTCACACTCAAAACCAGGGTTTCGCCTACCATTGTACACCCACAAAGCCATACACATACATATACAGATAGACACATACCTGTGGAGTACTTGAGCACCACCTGACCCTCTAGGATCTCCAGAGCCAGGAAGTCGTGTTTCTCATTAAAGCGTCCGTTGTAGAAGAGGAGGCCACTGTTCTCCAGAGTGGCAAAACTGTAACACAACCCACAACCATGTTAGGGAGCTGTGAGTAACCCCACCATCACACACACGGTACAGGAGATGCTCTGTGCATAGTACAGGATAAGCTGTAGGGTTCACCGCAAATCTCTAATGCAAGTGTACATGAGTATATAGGACATTATGGTAAATAATAAATAAAAGAGCTATGCCTGCTGAGAGAGGCTGGGACAGATCACGTCATGTGTCTTAAAGCTAATGTACCTCTGAGTCATGGGATTTAGTTAGACCTGAGATCACATTTGTGACCACTTCACAATAGCAATCACGTCTGACCAATCAGAACACACCAAGGGGCCACACCAGGTCCCAAGTTGGGCCTCTAGAAGTGGGGGAGGGGACAACGAGAACAGGATAGAGGGTAAAATATAACAAATAAATGGCATGACACGTGAAAGAAAGAGCAGGGAATTGAGAAAGGGTCTAAAAGGAAAGATTGAAAGAGAGAGCGAGAGAGAGAGAGAAAGAAAAATAAAGTCAGTACTCACGTGAGAGAAATGGAGAGGTGGAATCTCTGGCGGAGGCCTCGGAACATGATAAAGGATTTGGGGGGGAAGGAGCGTGCAGTGACAGAGCAGTAGGGCCGCTCATACCCTCCTGCAGGGCACTCACAGCGGAACCCCCCTCCAGACAGCTCCCTGCACGTCCCCCCATTCCTACACACCCCCGGGACACAGCGGCCCTGACGCCTGTCCCACTCACATCGTTCACCTGGGAAGGAGAGGGGATGCAGCATGTTACTGTACACATACAGTACCAGTCAAAAGTTTGGACACACCTACTCATTCAAGGGTTTATTTTTTATTTTTATGATTTTCTACATTGTAGAATAATAGTGAAGACATCAAAACTATGAAATAACACACATGGAATCATGTAGCCAAAAACGTTATGCAAATCAAAATATATTTTATATTTGAGATTCTTCAAAGTAGCCACCCTTTGCCTTGATGACAGCTTTGCACACTCTTGGCATTCGCTCAACCAGCTTCATGAGGTAGTCACCTGGAATGCATTTCAATAAACAGGTGTGCCTTGAAATTAATTTGTCGAATTTCTTTCCTTCTTAATGCGTTTGAGCCAATCAGTTGTGTTGTGACAAGGTAGGGGTGGTCTACAGAAGATAGACCTATTTGGTAAAAGACCAAGTCCATACTATGGCAAGAACAGCTCAAATAAGCAAAGTGAAGCAACAGTCCATCATTACTTTAAGACAAAAAGGTCAGTCAATGCTGAAAATGTCAAGATCTTTGAAAGTTTATTCAAGTGCAGTCGCAAAAACCATGAAGTGCTATAATGAAACTGGCTCTCATGAGGACCGCCACAGGATAGGAAGACCCAGAGTTATCTCTGCTGCAGAGGATAAGTTCAATAGAGTTACCAGCCTCAGAAATTGCAGCCCAAATAAATGCTTCACAGAGTTCAAGTAACAGACACATCTCAACATCAACTGTTCAGAGGGGACTGCGTGAATCAGGCCTTCATGGTCGAATTGCTGCAAAGAAACTGGCTATTGCAGGCTATTTCAGCCACACCCGTTGCTGATAGGTGTATAAAATCGAGCACACAGCCATGCAATCTCCATAGACAAACATTGGCAGTAGAATGGGCTTACTGAAGAGCTCAGTGACTTTCAACGTGGCACAGTCATAGGATGCCACCTTCCCAACTAGTCAGTTAATCAAATTTCTGCCCTACTAGAGCTGCCCCGGTCAACTGTAAGTGCTGTTATTGTGAAGTGGAAACGTCTTGGAACAACAACGGCTCAGCCTCGAAGTGGTAGGCCACACAAGCTCACAAAACGGGACCGCCAAGTGCTGAAGCACGTTGCGCGTAACACTCTACTGTCCTCGGTTGCAACATTCACTACCGAGTTCCAAACTGCCTCTGGAAGCAACGTCAGGACAAGAACTGTTCGTTGGGAGCTTCATAAAATGGGTTACCATGGCTGAACAGCCGCACACAAGCCAAGCGTCAACTGGAGTGGTGTAAAGCTCGCCACCATTGAACCCTGGAGCAGTGGAAACACATTCTCTGGAGTGATGAATCACGCTTCACCATCTGGCAGTCCGACGGACAAATCTGGGTTTGGTGGATGCCAAGAGAATGCTACATGCTCGAATGCATAGTGCTGACTGTAAAGTTTGGTGGAGGAGGAATAATGGTCTGGGGCTGTTTTTCATGGTTCGGGCTAGGCCCCTTAGTTCCAGTGAATGGAAATCTTAACTCTACAGTATATAATGACATTCTAGACGAGTCTGTGCTTTCAACTTTGTGGCAACAGTTTGGGCATTGTTTCAGCGTGCACAAAGCGAGGTCCATACAAAAATGGTTTGTCAAGATCGGTGTGGAAGAACTTGACTGGCCTGCACAAAGCCCTGACCTCAACCCCATCACCATTTGGGATGAATTGGAACTCCGACTGCAACCCAGGCCTAATCACCCAACATCAGTGTCCAACCTCACTAATGCTCTTGTGGCTGAATGGAAGCAAGTTCCCACAGTAATGTTCCAACATGTAGTGGAAAGCCTTCCCAGAAGAGTGGAGGTTGTTATAGCAGCAAGGGGGACCAACTCAATATTAATGACCATCATTTTGGAATTAGATATTTGACGAGCAGGTGTCCACATACTTTTGGTCATGAGTGTATTAAATGTTTCGATGAACCATAGGAATGTATAGAGGACTCATCTTCATATCTGTGCCATTATAGCATCTGTGACAGCATGGGCAGCGCCATTGAGGCCACAACCCATCAGAATTCCCACCCAGTTGACTACTTTAAAATGTCTGAAGCATGGTGGAAGCACACAATGGTGCTGCCCATGCTATGACAGCCTTTTGGCCACTAGAGGCTTCTATCATTCTCTATGGGAGAAACCAACATTTCCTCAAACAATTCTCTTGCCAGGATTTCTCAAAATATGACTGTAACTGCAAGCAACCCCATTTGAGTGGGCAGTAGTCTCACTAGATGCTTCTATCATTCTCTATGGAATGAACCAACCTTTCCTCATTCAATTCCTTTGCCAGGATTTCTCAAAATATGACTGTCACTGCAGGCAAACCTATTTGTGTGGGCAGTAGTCTCTGCTCAATGCCCAGCAAATAAAACTATATCACTACAGGCAAAATTATACATATAATCAGACTCAGCAGATTGAGTAAAATACCCAGCTAGAGAGCACCAGCCAGCCTCCCTTTCAATGAGCTGGTGTAAACACAGTGTGGGCATGAACTGCCTTCACCCTGCAGACACTGCTCCTCCAGGCCCCCAGTTTAGAGGCCTGCTGAGGTCCATGGAGACATGCAGATCATGTTAGAGCTGCAGGCCTTTGTATGGCGGGCCTAATGGTGTCTCGTTGGTACAATATTTGTTCAACCAACGTCAAGGCACTACTATGGTGAATGCAGCCACTGGCATGGTTTAAAACAACCACCAAGCTTGGTGGGCGAGACTGCAGAGTGCCTTGGTCTTTTTCTCATGTGCGTATGGACACCCACGCTGACACACACACTGACTGACTGACTGTACCCCCCGGTATGATGTGCAGTGTTAAAACATGGTCAGGTTCTGTGTCTAAAAGCAAGAAGACTTTAAACAACTTTCACCCCTCCTTCTTCCTCCACCCACGCTGCTCACACACACACACACACACACACCAACTTATTAATAATCATTAATTATTTGTCTAGTGATACAGACAGACAGACAGAGCAAACATCTAGCAACCCGAAGGTTGAGTGTTTGAATCTCATCACGGACAACTTTGTCATTGTAGCTAAATAGCAACTTTGCAAGTACTTACTTCCTTTTAGCTACGACTACTTAGCATGTTAGCTAACCCTTCTCCTAACTCTAACCCTAACCTTAACCCTTTAACCTGAATCCTAACCTTAACCCCTAACCCTAACCCTTTGCCTAGCTAACATTAGCCACCTAGCTGATGTTAGAGACAACAAATTTGAATACATAACATATTATACGTTTTGCTAATTGGCAACATATTGTACAAATTCCAATTCGTAACATATTGTACGAAATGGATGATAGACATCCACAAATCAATGTATGCCATATTAAATGTAACATAGCATACTAATTGGAGTCGCCCAGATTTACATTTACTATGTTATGTCTACCACTGAGTCCATGTTGCCCTGGCAAAGAACAGAAGATCCTATTCTTTTCACATCACTGACTCTCCTATAATTGTTTGGTGTACAACTCTGCGCTCACTCAACACACTGAAGGCCCACTCAAACCGATAGGGAGCACAGTTTAGCTTCTACATTCATATTCTCCACAGACTTACATGGAAATGGAGCAATTACTGGACAAAAGCTTTCCCTAAGATAACAAGACACTTATGCTCTTGTTATAAAAAACGACTCTACATTCTACCGGTGCTTCTCGATTCTCTTTATTCTGGACAAACGGAGCACTATTTCTGTCCTCTTCCCCTCTCTCTTTTCTTCTCCACACTTCCTGTCCATCCTGACTTCCCCTTTTCCTCTCTTCTCCCTCTCTCTCTTTTCTTCTCCACACTCCCTGTCCATCCTGACTTCCCCTTTTCCTCTCTTCTCCCCTCTCTCTTTTCTTCTCCATACTCCCTGTCCATCCTGACTTCCCTTTTTCCTCTCTTCCCCCTCTCTCTTTTCTTCTCCACACTCTGTGTCCATACTGACTTCCCCTTTTCCTCTCTTCTCCCTCTCTCTCTTTTCTTCTCCACACTCCCTGTCCATCCTGACTTCCCCTTCACCTCTCTTCCCCCTCTCTCTCTTTTCTTCTCCACACTCCCTGTCCATCCTGACTTCCCCTTTTCCTCTCTTCCTCCCTAATCTCTCCATCCCTATGCCTGCACATTCTTAAAACTATCTTCCGATTGCCCGTCATCCCTATCTTTGCTTCTTATTTCCCCTGCTTCTTATTTTCTCCTCCCTTCCTCATTCTCTCTGTATCTCGAGCTAATGCATTCACACCCCTTCATTCATGGGATGTTTTATTCATCAAAGCCATCCCTTCCCCTACGGCTCCTCAACCTACCCCTCCTTCCCTCCCACACATGGTACATCCCCAGAGGCCATCTCTCTACCTCGTTCCTTCTCTACCTCCTCTGACTCTTTCGCTCTCTTTTTCTACCTCCTTCCCTCTCTCTCCATCTTTACCTCCTTCCCTGTTCTCTCAATACATCCTTCTCTCTCTTTTTCTCTCTCTACCTCCTTACCTCCCTTTCTCTCTGTACATTAGTCCCTCTCTCTTTTTCTCTGCCTAGTTCTCCTCTCTCTGCCTCTGATGCTTCCCTTTTCTCTTCCTAGCTTAGCCCCTCCCACTCCCTTTAGTCGTCCTTTTACCATGTGGCTCAGTTGGTAGAGCATGGAGCTCAGTTCGTAGAGCATGGCGCTCAGTTGGTAGAGCATGGCGCTCAGTTGGTAGAGCATGGCGCTCAGTTGGTAGAGCATGGAGCTCAGTTGGTAGAGCATGGCGCTCAGTTGGTAGAGTATGGCGCTCAGTTGGTAAAGCATGGCGCTCAGTTGGTAGAGCATGGCGCTCAGTTGGTAGAGCATGGAGCTCAGTTGGTAGAGCATGGCGCTCAGTTGGTAGAGCATGGCGCTCAGTTGGTAGAGCATGGAGCTCAGTTGGTTGGTAGAGCATGGAGCTCAGTTGGTAGAGCATGGAGCTCAGTTGGTAGAGCATGGAGCTCAGTTGGTAGAGCATGGAGCTCAGTTGGTAGAGCATGGTGCTCAGTTGGTAGAGCATGGTGCTCAGTTGGTAGAGCATGGAGCTCAGTTGGTAGAGCATGGCGCTCAGTTGGTAGAGCATGGCGCTCAGTTGGTAGAGCATGGAGCTCAGTTGGTAGAGCATGGTGCTCAGTTGGTAGAGCATGGAGCTCAGTTGGTAGAGCATGGCGCTCAGTTGGTAGAGCATGGCGCTCAGTTGGTAGAGCATGGAGCTCAGTTGGTAGAGCATGGAGCTCAGTTGGTAGAGCATGGCGCTCAGTTGGTAGAGCATGGAGCTCAGTTGGTAGAGCATGGAGCTCAGTTGGTAGAGCATGGCGCTCAGTTGGTAGAGCATGGAGCTCAGTTGGTAGAGCATGGCGCTCAGTTGGTAGAGCATGGAGCTCAGTTGGTAGAGCATGGTGCTCAGTTGGTAGAGCATGGCGCTCAGTTGGTAGAGCATGGCGCTCAGTTGGTAGAGCATGGAGCTCAGTTGGTAGAGCATGGTGCTCAGTTGGTAGAGCATGGTGCTCAGTTGGTAGAGCATGGTGCTCAGTTGGTAGAGCATGGTGCTCAGTTGGTAGAGCATGGCGCTCAGTTGGTAGAGCATGGAGCTCAGTTGGTAGAGCATGGTGCTCAGTTGTTAGAGCATGGTGCTCAGTTGGTAGAGCATGGTGCTCAGTTGGTAGAGCATGGAGCTCAGTTGGTAGAGCATGGTGCTCAGTTGGTAGAGCATGGTGCTCAGTTGGTAGAGCATGGTGCTCAGTTGGTAGAGCATGGCGCTCAGTTGGTAGAGCATGGAGCTCAGTTGGTAGAGCATGGCGCTCAGTTGGTAGAGCATGGCGCTCAGTTGGTAGAGCATGGAGCTCAGTTGGTTGGTAGAGCATGGAGCTCAGTTGGTAGAGCATGGCGCTCAGTTGGTAGAGCATGGCGCTCAGTTGGTAGAGCATGGAGCTCAGTTGGTAGAGCATGGCGCTCAGTTGGTAGAGCATGGAGCTCAGTTGGTAGAGCATGGTGCTCAGTTGGTAGAGCATGGCGCTCAGTTGGTAGAGCATGCCGCTCAGTTGGTAGAGCATGGAGCTCAGTTGGTAGAGCATGGTGCTCAGTTGGTAGAGCATGGAGCTCAGTTGGTAGAGCATGGCGCTTGCAACATCAGGGTTGTGGGTTCCATGGGGGACCAGTAAGAAAATGTATACACTCACTGTTATGTCGATCTGGATAAGAACATCTGCTAAATGTAAAATGCTCCATCTCTCCCTCTCTATACCCCCCCTCTTTCCTTTATCTATAAATACTCTACGTAGTTCTCTTTTCTCCATATCTTTTATTATCTCCATGGGAATCATTCCATCTATTGCAGAATCATTATTAAATGCCTGTGTTAGTTCTCTGCAGTCCATTGAAACAACACAGTGACATTTCATACAAACACAGGCAATACAGAACATGTTCTATTCATCGTTGCGATCACTTTCTTCATTCCCCGTATCTCTCTCGCCCTCTTTCTAGTTTTCCCTCTCTCCTTTAGTCTCTAACTTCTCTCTCTGCAAGAGTTTGAACAGCGCTTAAGGCTCCTTCTCACTTCTGAAAGATAAGTGCTGGTTCACCCCAAGCTTTTTTGATCTGAAATGAAAGAGAATATGAAACACCTCTAATATATTCATAGCATCTATCCTCCATCACTCCCACCATAAGACAGTATTGCAGCTATTCCCAGGGGAAATGAGGAGGGATGGGAAACACGTCCTTGTGAGGACATAACACTACTTTGTTTCCAGAGACTCACTCACAGGAACAAACACACACATTTTTCATAAACAGTCAGAAAACGTCACACAAAATGTCAGACACAGTGAATCAGACATAAGCATACATACACGCACGCACGCACGCACGCACGCACGCACGCACACACACACACACACACACACACACACACACACACACACACACACACACACACACACGCAGTGACTAAACACCTATTACCTGTGTAGTCTTCTCTGCAGATACAGGTGTAGCCTCCCTCCCTGCGAGCACACACACCTCCGTTGAGGCAGGGGTTGGAGTAACACAGATTGATCTCCGTCTCGCAGTAGTCCCCAGTGAAGCCTGCGGGGCAACGGCAGCGCAGCCCGGCGATGGGGTGGATGGGCCGGAACAGGATGGAGGGAGAGGAGATGAAGGGAGCAGAGCTGTTGAAGCGAAGCACCGAGATGCACTTCATGTAGTTCTGACATGGCTCCCGCAGACACACGTTGTCATCGAACGGGAGCACCTGTTTTACAACACACACAGATAGTTTCAATTCAGTGGACGGGTTGGGAATAGAGTGAGAGTGAAAGAGAGCGAGTGTGTGTGTGTGTGCGTGTGCGTGTCCGTCCTCTTGTAAGTATGTGTGTTCAGTGCGTACATCTATGTATCTTGATGCGTAACCACATATGTCTAATGCTATCTGTGTTTCTGAGTTGATCTGTCTGTTCTTCCGCCTCCCGTACCTCCATCTTTGCCAAGGAGGTGAGGTGCGGACGGTTGAGGTAGAGTTGCTCTTCCAGGGCCTCTGAGGGTAAAAAGTTACCCCCGGGCAGTGCAGCGGTGAAACTGACGTTCAGGATGCCCCCTGCCTCGCCGTCCGGCTGGATGTTGAATACAAAAACATCCTCCGGAGGGATGGACAGCACCGCCGACACCCCTTCCAGGAAGTGACCCAGCAGTGGGGACAGGAAGTGCTCCTGGGACATGTTTTGGAGGCGCACCGTCACGCTGCTGCTCAACATGTCCTCTGTGATGATCAGCACTCGTAGAACGCACTGGGCCGAGATACTGTGGACTCCGTCTGAGAGAGAGGGGGAGAGAGGGAGAGGGGGATGGGAGGAGAGAGAAGGGGGTGAGGTTGCTATGTCAATCTGTAGAGATATACATATTTAGGTAGCATGAGCAGCCGTCTTACAAGTGCAGAATCTTCACACACAAATAGGAAAGAAGGAGAGAGTGAGTGTCGGTGGAGCTGCTGAGAGACAGGAGAGACAGGAGAGAGTGATGGTCGGTGGAGCTACTGAGAGACAGGAGAGGCAGGAGAGAGTGATGGTTGGTGGAGCTACTGAGAGACAGGAGAAAGTGAGGGTTGGTGGAGCTACTGAGAGACAGGAGAGAGTGAGGGTTGGTGGAGCTACTGAGAGACAGGAGAGAGTGAGGGTTGGTGGAGCTACTGAGAGACAGGAGAGAGTGAGGGTTGGTGGAGCTACTGAGAGACAGGAGAGAGTGAGGGTTGTTGGAGCTACTGAGAGACAGGAGAGAGTGAGGGTTGGTGGAGCTACTGAGAGACAGGAGAGAGTGAGGGTTGGTGGAGCTACTGAGAGACAGGAGAAAGTGAGGGTTGGTGGAGCTACTGAGAGACAGGAGAGAGTGAGGGTTCGTGGAGCTACTGAGAGACAGGAGAGAGTGAGGGTTGGTGGAGCTACTGAGAGACAGGAGAGAGTGAGGGTTGGTGGAGCTACTGAGAGACAGGAGAGAGTGAGGGTTGGTGGAGCTACTGAGAGACAGGAGAGGCAGGAGAGAGTGATGGTCGGTGGAGCTACTGAGAGACAGGAGAGGCAGGAGAGAGTGATGGTCGGTGGAGCTACTGAGAGGCAGGAGAGAGTGAGGGTTGGTGGAGATACTGAGAAACAGGAGAGACAGGAGAGAGTGAGGGTCGGTGGAGATACTGAGAAACAGGAGAGACAGGAGAAAGTGAGGGTCGGTGGAACCACTGAGAGACAGGAGAGAGTGAGGGTCGGTGGAGCTACTGAGAGGACAGGAGAAAGTGAGGGTCGGTGGTGCTACTGAGAGACAGGAGAGAGTGAGGGTTGGTGGAGCTACTGAGAGACAGGAGAAAGTGAGGGTCGGTGGAACCACTGAGAGACAGGAGAGAGTGAGGGTTGGTGGAGCTACTGAGAGACAGGAGAGAGTGATGGTCTGTGGAGCTACTGAGAGGACAGGAGAAAGTGAGGGTCGGTGGTGCTACTGAGAGACAGGAGAGAGTGAGGGTTGGTGGAGCTACTGAGAGACAGGAGAGAGTGATGGTCTGTGGAGCTACTGAGAGACAGGAGAGAGTGAGGGTTGGTGGAGCTACTGAGAGACAAGAGAGAGTGATGGTCTGTGGAGCTACTGAGAGACAGGAGAGGCAGGAGAAAGTGAGGGTCGGTGGAGCTACTGAGAGACAGGAGCGACAGGAGAGAGTGAGGGTCGGTGGAGCTACTGAGAGACAGGAGAGAGTGAGGGTCGGTGGAGCTACTGAGAGACAGGAGAGACAGGAGAAAGTGAAGGTCGGTGGAGCTACTGAGAGACACGAGAGAGTGACGGTCGGTGGAGCTACTGAGAGACAGGAGAGAGTGAGGGTCGGTGGAGCTACTGAGAGACAGGAGAGAGTGATGGTCTGTGGAGCTACTGAGAGACAGGAGAGAGTGAGGGTTGGTGGAGCTACTGAGAGACAGGAGAGAGTGAGGGTCGGTGGAGCTACTGAGAGACAGGAGAGAGCGATGGTCTGTGGAGCTACTGAGAGACAGGAGAGAGTGAGGGTTGGTGGAGCTACTGAGAGACAGGAGAGAGTGATGGTCTGTGGAGCTACTGAGAGACAGGAGAGGCAGGAGAAAGTGAGGGTCGGTGGAGCTACTGAGAGACAGGAGAAAGTGAGGGTCGGTGGAGCTACTGAGAGACAGGAGAGGCAGGAGAAAGTGAAGGTCGGTGGAGCTACTGAGAGACAGGAGAGAGTGAGGGTCGGTGGAGCTACTGAGAGACAGGAGAGAGTGAGGGTCGGTGGAGCTACTGAGAGACAGGAGAGAGTGATGGTCTGTGGAGCTACTGAGAGACAGGAGAGGCAGGAGAAAGTGAGGGTCGGTGGAGCTACTGAGAGACAGGAGAGAGTGATGGTCGGTGGAGCTACTGAGAGGACAGGAGAGAGTGAAGGTCGGTGGAGCTACTGAGAGACAGGAGAGACAGGAGAGAGTGATGGTCGGTGGAGCTACTGAGAGACAGGAGAGAGTGATGGTCGGTGGAGCTACTGAGAGACAGGAGAGATTGAAGGTCGGTGGAGCTACTGAGAGACAGGAGAGACAGGAGAGAGTGATGGTTGGTGGAGCTACTGAGAGACAGGAGAGACAGGAGAAAGTGATGGTCGGTGGAGCTACTGAGAGACAGGAGAGAGTGAGGGTCAGTGGAGCTACTGAGAGACAAGAGAGACAGGAGAGAGTGATGGTTGGTGGAGCTACTGAGAGACAGGAGAGACAGGAGAAAGTGAGTATCAGTGGAGCTACTGAGAGACAGGAGAGACAGGAGAGAGTGATGGTTGGTGGAGCTACTGAGAGACAGGAGAGACAGGAGAGAGTGAGGGTCGGTGGAGCTACTGAGAGACAGGAGAGAGTGATGGTCGGTGGAGCTACTGAGAGACAGGAGAGACAGGAGAAAGTGAGGGTCGGTGGAGCTACTGAGAGACAGGAGAGACAGGAGAGAGTGAGGGTCGGTGGAGCTACTGAGAGACAGGAGAGAGTGAGGGTCGGTGGAGCTACTGAGAGACAGGAGAGACAGGAGAAAGTGAGGGTCGGTGGAGCTACTGAGAGACAGGAGAGAGTGATGGTCGGTGGAGCTACTGAGAGACAGGAGAGAGTGAGGGTCGGTGGAGCTACTGAGAGACAGGAGAGACAGGAGAGAGTGAGGGTCGGTGGAGCTACTGAGAGACAGGAGACAGAATGAGGATGTTGACATTGTGGGGGGAGTGGAGTGGTGGCAGCTGGTTTGATTACAGGATTATGAGGAGGCTGACTCCCTACTGACCTCACACACACTCACACCACACACGCACACACACACCAGGCGCTAATAGATGAACAACCAGGGGGTCGACTAGGATTATGAGAGGAAGGCTCAAACCAAAATATGATTCTTCATTTTCAAGAAATAATATGGGGAAAAACAGTGGAGAATTTCTCTCATTGTAAAAAGAAAAAGGAAATGTCAACACAAAATACAAAATAGGGAATACTGCTCAGACAAAATAACTTGCAAAAATGAATATCTAATTACTTTTGTTATTGAAATGAGACATGGATCGTAGTCAAGGAGGTAATCTTTTGTGATTTGCACCCCTTGCCTGGCTTATTTCTGGCTAGCAGCTAGATAGCTAACTCAGAAACAGGTACACACAATGAGCTACAATATAGGCTAATCCACCCAGCAGCTAGCTACATCGGTAGCAGGTAGGCTACATACAGTACAATATAACTGAGCAATCAGCAATAACTTTGGAACAGATACTGTACATACAGCACAATAATATAACCCAGCTAGCAGCTAGTAGCTAACTCACTCTGAAGCAGGTATTGTAGCTACACAACAAAACCCAGACCTAATGCATATAGCTACTGGCCCTCTGAGGCTAAGCTACCTTTCTAGCGCACATCTTTAAACTTTTATAACCCTCCCCAAAGCATAAATGGAGGTTATTTTAGCATCTTTAGCACTGAGGGGAAAACAAGTGTTTGTAAATAACACTGTGGGCTTCATTTTGCTCCTATCCATGTTTTCACGTCATGACTCCACACTTCAAACGGAGGAGTGGCGTTTTAGGTCTGCTGGGTTGAGAGGGGCTATTCCAGGTACACTTGGCTAATATAGTTTTACCGCCTCCTAGATATAAGCAATGCTTCCTTTCCTAAACATAGGGCTGGAAATAGCAAGCTGCCTGCTACCCACGTCAGTAGCTATGCAGTATATGCCCAAACCCTTTAAAAGAGATGGAGCCTTGCCTTGCTCCTCTGTCACTTCAGCCAAGCCTGAACCTGCTGCGAGATGGGAACAACTTTCATTTCATGTACACACAGCTCCCTTTCCCTCTAGTCATATCAGGGGAGACTGAACAAGTGTTGGCCTTTTCAAATGGATGGAAATTGTTTTGGGCATGCAGAGTCACCTAGAAATAACAAGTGTAGGTCCCCAGGAGGGTTAAATTATGAACACACAATGTGGCACAGACTCACACACACGGGAACACACACACACACACAACCATAGAAAGAAACACATCCATAGCCTGCATTCATTCACAATCTTGCTCGTTTGAACACAGACACACACGTACACACTACAGGCAGTGGTCTGACAGATGATTTCCGTGCTCTGTTTGTTTTAAAATCCCTTCTCCCCCTGAGGTCTGAACACTCATTATTCTCAGTGCAAAGTAGAACGGAATAAGCCACACAGTCAAAGAGCTCTTTGCAGGCTTATACTGCATCTTTACAACACAGTGTCTAATCTCCCATTAAACCACATACATGGATACACACACACACGATCACTTTACACACACATTGGGCATCAGCATAAAAGTGCATTTTACAGACATATGCTAACAGTCTCAGTGATCTGATCTATCTGTTTTATCTTCCCAGGCGTACAGACATATCTACCACGCCACGTTTACAACTACTGTATGTATATAATGGGAAATTACTCATTTGTAGCATACACACTCCCTCACATTGACTATACTGTCCTTACGCTTGTACACACAAATACACCTGGGCACACTCACTACAGGATGCATCAGTGTGTGTTGAATAAGGAAAGGATGATCCTAAGAGAGGAGAGGAAAGAAAGAGGGAGGGGGTATTGGACCCTGCTGTCTGTTGTGGTTAAATTACAGAGGGATTATATTATTATTATTTATTTTTTGTACTTTTACCCCTTTTTCTCCCCAATTTCGTGGAATCCAATTGGTAGCTACAGTCTTGTCCCATCGCTGCCACTCCCGTATGAACTCAGGAGAGGGGATGGTCGAGAGCCATGCGTCCTCCGAAACACGACCCTGCCAAGCCACACTGTTCTTGACACACTGCTTGCTTAACCCGGAAGCCAGCCGCACCTATGTGTTGGAGGAAACACTGTGCAACTGGCGACCAAGTCAGCTTGCAAGCACCCGGCCCACCACAAGGAGTCGCCAGAGTGCAATGGGACAAGGACATCCCAGTGGGCCAAACCCTACCCTAACCCGGATGACGCTGGACCAATTGTGCGCCGCCCCATGGGTCTCCTGGTCACGGCCGGCTGTGACACAGCCTGGGATCGAACCCATGTTTGTAGTGACGCCTTAGACCTCTGCGCCACTTGGGCTGCCAACAGAGGGATTATTTAACAGCTGGAGCAGGAAGAAAATGATCTCTTTACGAACACTGTAAACTGTGCTAAACTATCTGGCCATCCCTTGCATGACCAGTCAAGAACACAGTTATGTTGGACGGTAAACGTTTACAACACGTTTTATAGAAAGTGCCAATCAAATCTCTATTATTTGCCTTTCATGTTTAAATATCTCTGTCTACACCCATATGTACTGTATAGACACACACAAACACAGATACACACCTAAGCACACAGATTCACACACACACACACAAAAGAGGGGAAGTGGTGGTGGTGTGTGTTGGTGTCCCAAGGGAAGGAGACAGACAGATAGACAGAAACAGATATCAGATGAGTCCTGCTGTCCTGTTGGGATCTTAGACCGACTGGCTATATTACATCTTAATCCCCACTCTCCAGTGTTGGACAAGAGCACGAGTCAAAGCCAAGCAAGCGAGAGAGAACCAGAGACAGCCACAGCCCCAGAGAGAGAGAGAGAGAGAGAGAGAGAGAGAGAGAGAGAGAGAGACCATGAGAGACAGAGAGAGAGAGCGAAAAGAGAGTGATACAGAGAGCCCATGAGAGATAGATAGAGAGCGAGAGACAGAGAGAGAGAGAGAATGTGAAGGGAGGGGAGGAGAGGGGAGGGGAGCCAGACAGACACAGACAGCAGCATATACAATGAATCTGACAGACTTGCTCTCAGACTGACTGTATTTCATTATAATCTCATAACATTCCAGCCCTGGAGGAGAGGAGTAGGCAGAGAAAGGCTGAGAAAGGCTGAGAGAGGCTGAGAGAGGCTGAGAGAGGCTGAGAGAGGCAGAGAGAGGCTGAGAGAGGCTGAGAGAGGCTGAGAGAGGCTGAGAGAGGCAGAGAGAGGCTGAGAGAGGCAGAGAGAGGCTGAGAAAGGCTGAGAAAGGCTGAGTGTGGGAGAGACGGAGGGAGGGTGAAATGGAGGGAGGGAAACGATGAACAGAGACTCCTACTGCAGAGGGAAAATTGAAAGGGACAGGGAGAGAGGGAGAAAGAGAGACGCACAAACACACACGCACATACAATCACGCACACATACACAGACAAACAAACAAACACAGATAGACAAACAAACACACACTCGTATATATATTGGAATAAAAGCTCTGTAAATAGGCCAGCTCACACAAAAAACACTGCCTATATAAAACCTATTTATTAAAAAACTAGAAATGCATGACTGTTGTACAGTAAAATAAATCATAAACCATCGTTACCAGGCAGTTTATCTTATCATGCCACATATCGCCTCTTTCATTTATGTCAATACAAATACATAAATCATGGAACAAGAGCCTAAGTATTTGAAATGCCCCTTTACCGCTCAGTCATTCAAGTTTTCTGACCAGCCCTTCCCCCACACTCTTTCTGTCCCACACACACACACAAACCACACACTCTTTCACACACAAATCTCTCTGACCCCGTCTCTCTCTACACATCCAGCCACACTCTCTCTCTCTCTCTCTGTCTCACCTGTGACAGTGATGAGCATGGGGGCCACCAAGGCTCTGTTGTTGTCCAGCTTGCGGCTCAGCCGGATCTCCCCGCTGCTGTGGTTGAGAAGCAGCAGGTGCAGCTCGTTGCCCCGTTCGATAGTGTAGTAGAGGTGGTCGCTCACGTCCGGGTCGTGGGCCGGCACCCGTCCGATCCCCCCACTGGGGAAACTGTTGGAACGGTTGGACACAAAGTTGTTGAAGATAATCTGAAAGTCCTGGAGCTGGGGCCGGTTGTCGTTCTGGTCCACCAGACGGATGCGCACCGTGGCCCGGCTCACCAGGGGGGCTGAGGTGGCCTGGACCACGATCACATACTCAGAGCGGGCCTCGTAGTCCAGGTCGATGAGGGAGGTGAGCTCCCCAGAGAAGATGTCCATCTGGAAGATCTCAGGGATGTTGCCTTCTACGATCTGGTACATGATCTGGGCGTTGGCCCCCTCGTCTGGGTCTGTGGCTGTAATCTGGGCCACCACTGACCCCACAGCGCTGTTCTCCTTCACTAGAACCTCAAAGTCATCCGCTGGAAACACGGGTGCGTTGTCGTTGACGTCGAGAACTGTCACCTGGATGTGGACGGGCGTCCGCTGTGGAGGCACACCACGGTCCACTGCGTACGCCGTCAGCTCATAGAAGGGAACGCTCTCGCGGTCCAGACGACGGACCGTGCGTACAATGCCCGATGTGGGCTCGATGGTGAAGTCCCCGTCGCCGTCCTCCCCATTCTGGAAGGTGTACTGGACGCGGCCGTTGGCGTGGGCATCTCGGTCCGTTGCGGATATCTGTAGGACACTAGTGAAGGGTGGCGCGTCTTCACTGACGGTGCCCTGGTACCTGGGGCTGAGGAACTGTGGTGCGTTGTCATTCACATCGTTCACATTCACCTCTACGTAGGTGGTGTCAGACTTCTGTGGGATGCCGTTGTCCCGGGCGGTGATGGCTAGAGTGTAGGTCATCTGGTCTTCGTAGTCCAGCTCGGCCTGCAGGGTGATGGCTCCGCTGGACGGGTCGATGCGGAACTGGGGGATGTTGTCCTCCAAGAAGTAGGTGATGCGAGCGTTCTCACCGACGTCATCATCCGTGGCACTGATGACCACGACCGTGCTGCCCGGCGGCCGGTCCTCATTCACAGACACTGAGTAGTGAGCACTCTGGAATACAGGCCGGTGCGTGTTGGCGTCCGTGATGTTGACGTGGACCTGGCACGTGTCGTGTAGTGTGCGATCTGAGGCAGTCACCGTCAGAACGTAGCGCCGTTCCTGTTTGTAGTCGAGTGGCAGTGCTAGAGAGACCAGCCCCGACCCTCCGGCTGTGCTTATGGCAAAGCGGTTACGCGTGTTGCCCCCCGTGATCTGATAGGTGACCGCACTGTTGACATCACGATCGACCGCGGTCACAACGACCACACTGGTGCCCACGGCCGCGTCCTCATTAAGCCTCACAAAGTACTCTTTCTGCAGGAACTCTGGCCTGTTGTCATTGACGTCCATCACTGTTATGGTCACGCTGGCTGTGGCAGAGAGAGGTGGGACGCCATAGTCTCTGGCATCCACCCCAAAGAAGAAGTGTTCCACAGACTCCCGGTCCAGAGCCGAGCTGACCGTCACCCAGCCGGTGGCAGAGTTGATGGCGAAGGGCATGTCAGGGCTAGTGCCAGTCAGCCTGTACTCCAGACGGGCATTGTCCCCAGAGTCAGTGTCGATGGCCTGGATGTGGAGGATGGAGCTGCCCACGGGGGCGCTCTCCAGCACTGACGCCTGGAACGGTGTGGATACGAAGATGGGAGGGTTGTCGTTGACGTCGGTCACCTGCACGCTGATGATACCTGTGTTATTGGAGAGGGGCGGCCGGCCGTTGTCCTGGGCTCGTACCCTCAGAGTGTACTCCCTCTCTGCCTCGAAGTCCAGAGGGGCAACTACCTGGATCTCCCCCGTCACACTGTCGATGGAGAACTGGCCCCGGCTGTTCCCACTGATGATGTTGTAGTGGACGGCCGCGTTGCTATCCTTATCATGGTCCGTAGCGCTCACCCTCAAGATCTCTGAGTGGGGCCGGATGTCCTCCCTAACCGCCACCACATAGCGCTTCTCGCTGAACTGGGGCACGTTGTCATTCTCATCCAGCACCGTGATGAAGACCTTAACGGTGGCTGAGCGAGGCCCGGGCTCCTTTCCCTGGTCACTGGCCTCCACGTGGAGGGTGTAACGCTCGTTGGTCTCCCTGTCGACTGCCCCCCGCGTAGTGATCAGCCCTGAGCGGGGATCGATCTCGAAAGCGGCGCGGGCGGTGGCTGCGGTGTCTCCTATGAAGCGGTAGCGGATGTTGGCATTGGACGGGGCATCCAGGTCAGTGGCTCGGAGCTGCAGGATGGGGTAACCCTCTTCCACGTTCTCCCGGATGGTCTCCCGGTACTCTACATGCTCAAAAATGGGCGAGTGGTCATTGCGGTCGGCCACGGTGATGGCCACCATGGTGGTGCCAGAGAGGCGTGGAGAGCCGTGGTCTGACGCTGTGACCCGGAAGTAATGCAGATCCATGTGCTCCCTGTCCAGCACCTGGGAGGTGGTGATGAGGCCTGTGTCGGGGTCAATGTGGAAGTAGTCAATTGATCTGCTGTTCATTAGAGGGGCCATGGTGTAGCTGAGCATGCCTGCGTCACCTGAGTCTGGGTCTGTGGCTGAAATGGCTATGACTGAGGTGCCTGGGGGCTGGTTCTCTGGTACCTGCACCTGGAAGTTATACAGGGAGAAGTGAGGGTGTCTGTTGGCAGCACGGCGAGCGCGTCCCACCACCAAAACCTCTTTCTCTCTGTCCCCCTCACCTCTATCTTTCACTATGTGCCTTTCCAGGCTTCTCTCTCCCCTGGAACTGTGCCTTTCCTCCTCTTCTTCCCACTCTCCCTGTGTGCTTTCATCCCCCTGCCACTCTTTGTTCCCCTGTCCTCTTGACCCACTCTGTGCCTGTGTGTGCCTGGCCCTCTCCTGACCCTTTCCTCCCTCTCCCTCTCCCTCTCCAGTTTCATCTGTTTGGGCTGTGGCTCTCTTTGTTATTCCTTCTGACTCCCACTCCTCCACTTCCTCCCTCCACGGCTCTCTGGCCTGTCCCTCCCCCACCTGTAATTCTCCTTCCCCAGACCCCTCTTCAACCTCGACAACCATATGCCTCTCTCGCAGACTGACACCTTCTTGTTGTAATGGCACCAGTTTACTGGATTTTAATTGCATGCGGGAGCCCCCCTGTACAGTGGTTAAGCTGTCGACAGCACACGCAGCGTGAAGGCACTCTTCCGGGAACGACCCCTGCTGTGTCTGTGAGCACGGTCCACTCAGATCCCCCGACACCTGTCTACTATCGGCATCGTTACTTTCGTCATTCGTTAGAACATTCTCCTCTTTGTTTTCCTCGTTGCTATTGTTGTTGTGGTTCTGGTTCTGGTTGTCGTGGTTCTGGTTCTCATTTCTTAAGTTGTTATTGTTATTGACGTTGTGAACACTCCCGAAAAAGATTGGCTGAAAGTGGTGAGCCAAATCTGCGTGTTTACTTTGGGAATCCTGTGTAAAGGTTTTCATGGGAGCTGTCCACAGTAACTGTGGTGCTGAACTCATGTGCTGAGAACGGGTAGTGTGGTGGGGGCTAGCTCGTGGCCGGGAATGTGAATCTGAGTCATCATCCCGTTTAGTCCGGTTGAGCTCGATGGAGAATGATAAAGGGGTTGTGGGAACGATATCCCTGTGAGTAACACCAGACTTAATTGCACGGGCGTGTGCCGAGAATGATATAGTGAAAGCGGTGATGGAAGACATTACAGGCGTGACGAGAGCTGACTCACTGTGAGCTGGCTCAGACTGAGGGTGAGGATTAGTGGCTCGAACAGACAATTCTGCTGCCTGTATGTCATCATGGAATAAGGAAAACGAGTTTGTAGAGCTAAGTGAATTTATGTTTTCATTAGCGGTATGCCTACCGTTAGATAGAAAACAGAGACTATGCGTAATATTTGTGGTGGGGGAAAATTGGATGTCGACATTACTCCCTGCTATGCTCCCCCTAGGTCCAATAACGTTGGCTGAAGGTCCTCCCCCCACATCCATCTGCTGCAAACCACAACACCCCGTTACGGGGAGAGACCCCCAGGGTAACCCCTTGCTCTCTACACGGGATTGAGAGGTCTGTTCTCGGCCTGCCACCACTGATAATTTCTGTGGAGGAGCAGCCCGCACTTTAGGCTTGGCTGCTAGATAAACAGAGGCAAAATCATCATCCGGATCATTTGCGTTTACGTGATTTTTGACTTGTGCCTTCTCTCCGTCCATCCTCTGGCCCACACCCATGAGATGCCCAGGACTGTGCATGCCAGGCGTGTCTCGGGTACTCAGGTAACAAGTGAGGGCCATCCGCCCTTCAATAATCCCGGGCGACTGGTAACATCTGGCCGCGCTGCCTACGGCGGCTGAGGTGAGATAGCATGTGTAGGGCACTTGCGCCCCACTTCTCCCTGTTCTCCCAATTGTCATAGTCAACGAACGATTGCAACCATTGCTTGTGAGATCGATAGCATTGTGACTGCCCAATTGAGAACAATCCCTGGTGGCCACCTCGCCGGAGTTCAAAACATTATCGCCCAAATGAGAGTGAGGGCACCATGTCAGCTGTCCAGTTGGTTGCTTAGCTATATATATGTGCTGTGTTGGAGAAAGTGGCTGGTGGAGAGGCCTTCTACACCTTTCAGAAGCCGCTCTCACGTCCCTAGCTGTCTCGAACGCCTCGCTCTCAGGTCCCCGGTGGTGGCCGCGCACAAAGACTCTCCTGGTGTCGGGTTTGGAGAGCAGCAGACAGGATGGTAACCGCGCGCACACTCTAGTCCTTTGTACAAACCGCATTTTGCCATTTTGAACAGGGGAAGAGAAAACAGGTGAAACAACGCCCCTCTCCTCACTGCTGCTCCTGCTCATACCTGCAGGGTCGGGAAGCATGTCTCCATTCCACGCCCCTGTCGCCCCCCCTTCTTCCGTGCACAAGGGTCCAAAAGGGTCTCCGTGCCATATAAAAAGACTCCACACTGGGCATTCTGGTCCCGATGGGAACTGCTGTAACGTCCACCTGGGGCGAATCACCGAGCCGCTGTTGCTCGCCAAGACCCCAGCTTCCCCGGGATGGCTAGGTGTCTCAGGGCAGGGTCCCGGGATCCAGCGGCAGGGCCCTGCTGCCTTCCCCGGGATAACTGCTAACAAAGGGCTGAGGAACAGGTGGAGAAGAAGTGGCGAGAGCAGGCAGGAACCCAGTAGCAGTGCAGCCATTAGTCTGGTAAGATCCTTTCTCCTCTCCCCCTTTCTCCCTCTCACCCCTCTCTCTTTCTCTCTCCCTCGCTCTCTATCTTCGAGTGCGTCTCTTCCTCTCTTCCGTTGCCGGCTAGGTCGCCAGCTCCAGCGGCACCGCTCGACACCTTCCCCCGCGCTCCCCCGTCTCTCCTTGGGCCCGGGAAGTTGTCATTTACTCGCTGTGTTCGGTAGAACTCGGGCTGTCGGCGTCAGGGGTGCAGCATCTCTCCCTTTCATTCATATCCAACATGGCTC
Organism: Oncorhynchus mykiss; assembly: GCF_013265735.2. Taxonomy (NCBI): domain Eukaryota; kingdom Metazoa; phylum Chordata; class Actinopteri; order Salmoniformes; family Salmonidae; genus Oncorhynchus; species Oncorhynchus mykiss. The sequence goes on along the minus strand of NC_048580.1, from coordinate 54,769,067 downwards.
TCAGCAGACCCCGTGGTACTACCATCCTCGCGTTACACTCTCCTCCTCTCAACACCCCTCCCCTTCGCTGCTCTCTTCCTCCGCCTCCCTCTCCCTCTCGACTCACAGAAATAGGAGAGAATGGTTTATTCCAGCGCGCAGGGCTGTTACGCCACCCGTAGCCGCCATATACACAACTGGAAGGCGACTCATCTTTTAATAAACCCATCTCAATAAATTACCTTATAGCCTTATAGCCTATATCAGAACCTAATAGCCATGTAGCATATGAAACCAAATGCCATTTTGGTGATAATTAGAAATATTTGGACTTTATTAAATATGAAAGTGTAACACAGAGAGTACTGCAAATTATGTTTATTATTGCACATGTTCTGTCACACGTAACCTAATACATTATAAAGACAGCCAGGCCTATGTTATGTACCAAATGAGCTGGCTGAATTGAGCCTCTCCATTACGTCATGCTCTGCCTAAACGTCAATGAGTAATTTACAGTAGCCTAGCTACCCCTATTCATTGCTTTTCTTTCGATATAATCATCACCCTTCACTTATTATTTTAGTTAAACATGAATTTACATGGATATGACCAAATATATGTAATTGTATTTGCAAAGTGGATAAAAAAGTAGTTTAAATGAAAATATCACTTTTATTCCCAATTTAATCACACAATTCATTCTGCTGGTGAATTATACAACCTATAAAATGACATCCCCACATTTCGGAAATGGCTGAGGGAGGGAAGGTGTGTCTGGCAGCCTTGGCTTGTATCGTCGGATGTGCTGTGGCACAAAATTGATATGTTAGGAAAACCAATCTGTGTTTCTCTCAGTCTGGCTGGCTGCCTGTCGCCGCTGTCACGGTTGGAGCGGATCCACACATTTTGAAATATTCATGCTCCAACCACAATAATATTGTGGACAAAAAAACGCCAACCCCCGCGCTCTATGCATTTGCTCTCTCCTGATATCCGAGCTGAGCTGAGAACAGTCAGTCAGTAGCCACGAGGAGGCGAGGGTCTGGCAGATTAGGCAGGCAGCCCTGCTGGGTGTCATTGCTCGATCGTCTTGCTCGCACACCAACAATATTTGCTGTGAAAAGTAGGTTATGCTGGCGAGCCGCCCTCTCCGTGATTAGGACGGATAGGCCTACATGTCATTACGCGCAAAGCAGGCTAGCCAAAGTGGCACTTGTGATATCATAGTGAACTAGTGTGAGGAAGAAAATGCCGTTTAACAGGTTACATTAAAACTGGATATCATTCCATGATATTCCTAGATTTAATAAAAATAATGTATCTGGATAAACACACTTTTGTATTAATGGAAAGTTCTTGAAATGTGAAGCGCCGCCAAAGCGGGGTGCTGTTTAACTCTAGCCGTCCATAGTCTCAATGGTGACTCCCTGTTTAAATAAAGGTGAAATATAAAAATAAAAAGTAAATAAATGATGAACGACATGTGTGAACGAGAGGCTTGTAGAATCATGACTCTTTCGAGTTTTCAGTTCATCGTTGGCCGGTAGTTGGTCCTGCGTGCTCTGGGAATTACTGACTCAAATGAACGAAACTAGTAGAAATATTCGTTATTTTGATTGAACGAGTCGAAAGGACCCGAACTTCCCATCACTACTATACATTCTAAAATGCACGCGCGCCCGTAGACCTATACGTGCATTAAAAATATACATATAAATAAATGTTGCATGACCAATGTTGTACAATTTTGCATTAACGTAGTTGGTTGGCCTCTGGATAAAAGCATGTGTTATTTTCTTGAAATTTCATACATTTATTCACGCGCAACCCATATTCTGAGTAGGGGGTAAGTATTTTGAGTAGGAGCTATGCTTTAACTTAACAGGTCTTGTGTGGACTCAAATGGTCCGATGCAGCAGGCCTATTTGGAGTGCCGCTATCCGCTGTAATGAGTTCGATCACAGCGCGACTAAATATGACCCAACATTTCTAGTAATTTCTCGTCGGAAAGATATCCATGTTGTGGACTGCTTACAGCTTACAGCTGCTTACTGCTTTTGAGAGTTCTGCCCCTGAACAAGGCAGTTAACCCACTGTTCCCCGATAGGCCGCCATTGTAAATAAGAATGTGTTCTTAACTGACTTGCCTAGTTAAATAAAGGTTAAATAAAAAAATATGTAAAAAATGTATGTTATGTTGGCTACTTTCAGCATAGTCGACATGGGCGCAGTCCACGGTGTTTTAGTGCTGAAATCTCCATAGCCTGTTCGTGCGCCCATCTCTCCCATCACATTTTTGTCTTATTTTATTACTTTTGTGGGTCTGATGGACCCAGAATATTTTGTTTTTTTAAAATATTGTAGGCGGGAACATGATCAATGGGAGAACCATCCAAATAATACATATGTAGTTCGTTGCATTCATTTTTGCACCAGGCGATCAATTAATCTATCAGTTCTAAACATGCATATTGCTTCTCTATGCTGCCTGTAGCATGATCTTTTTTTATGCGCGCATATAGGCCTATGAAGGACAGCTGTTGGTCGGAGAACGTGTCCAGAGTCGCGGAGCAGCTTATGAATCCTGCAGTGGAATTCATTGCGGCTAGCCTGCAGGTCAAACGAGCGAGTCACTCAGAAAAGATTAAAAAAGAACGAATCGTTTGCAAACTGTACATCACTAATTTATAGACACCATTTTCAAAAAACTGTTGTGTCCAAATTTAACTGGGTGGCTCCCCTCCACGCAACCGTGGATCCATAAACGCATCCTCACTGGGAGTCCCCTATCTATCTACCGCGAGCCGCAACGCAAGACCCTGCTTTTCAACGGTGTGAGTTACCATGGGAACAGCGAAAGTGGGAGTACTTTTAGCCTGTGGGGGATTATACCCCGCCGAGGGGTCGAGTGTGCAGGGAGGGAGGGGCACTGTGGAGGCTTTCTTTACTCATTTTGCCTGCCAGTCACATACTCCTTAGCCTAATTGCATGCCCCCGGCCCCGCTCTCCTTGTCTGACCAGGCCGGGTGCCACAGAGTCCCCAGACCCTTTCCCTGAAATCCCGAGCGGCAGGTGGTAGTGGCGGCACGGTTTACATCTGGCCTCGACTGGAAATTATGCGGCAGTATATATTCACAAGAGGTGTGAGGGAACGCACATAGATTGACGGATAGGCCAGTCGTGTCATTTGCCAATGCCAACCAATCGCCTGTTGTCTTCGACATCGATCATTTATGGGAAAGGAAGAAGGACAGGGCCCTGACCGTCCTGCCACTTAGACAGGTCGACACAGAGGGTCGCTATCCGGGAAGACCCACTCCATCCCTCCTCTCTCTGATGGCATATGGCAGCAGCTGCGTGGCGCGTGTGGGGTGATTGTGTGACTCTTGCAACAGCTTATATAGGGCCTATGGGTTGCGCGTGAATAATACAGCAATAAGCCTCTGCACGCTACGTTGACGTGAATACCAAACAGCCAAGAAAGGTAACGGGCCCTTAGCTCTCCTTGATCTCACAGTTGATTAGAGACCATTCATTTATTCATTGTTCGGGCCTTGATTCCTATTGCAACCTGTTTTCCTCTCATGTTTGAAGTGTGTTTTCCTTCTTACCTTCAACAGTCAACCAAAAGGATGATGATATCATTAATTATTTGGGGAGATTAGCCCTATGTGATAAGGCCACATGGTCCATATGTTCATTATCTGGCTGCTAGTTTATTAGATTCAGACAGGGGCCTAGAGCTTGGCCAATTTGATCATGAAATTACTGGCTCTACCATCCTATACACAAACACATCAACCCACCATTCTGAGTTCCATTATAAATCAACACTTTTTGAAACAACCATGTGGCAAGGTAAAACATTTGAACAAATTGGAAAGGGTTCTCTGTCCTATAAACATTTAAAGCAAATATAATGAAAATCTCTTGATATGAAGGAGAGGTTTACTGACACCCCCCCACCCACAGTTTTATTCAGGGCACAGAGTTTTGTTTATAAAACAAGTGATGAGAGAGACCTTGTGGATGGACGAAGGGAAAGTGTCACAGAGAAAGAGACAGAAGTACATTTTCAGTGTGGGCAAACAACAACAAACACATGTTTTAAAGGATGCTCTGGATGAGTGTGTGCCTTAAGTATATTGTATGCGTGTCAGAAAAATTGTGCATGTGTATTTGTGTGTGTGTGTTCATAGTTTTTTAGGCCAGCTGTGTGTTGTCTCTTATCAGCCAGTGACCCAAATCACTGAATAAAGAGAAAGGGAGAGAGAGAGAGAGAGAGAGAGAAAGAAAGAGAGAGAGAGAGAGAGAGAGAGAGAGAGAGAGAGAGAGAGAGAGAGAGAGAGAGAGGTGGGGGTGAAGAGCGGGAGAGAGAGTAAGTTGGCATTTAAAAAGGAGAACAATGAAAAATTATGCAGCACAGATATAAATATCAGACCTTGGTATTCCATAGCATTCCCTGAACAATGCTTTTACCATTGCTCACACAATCTCCCCAAGTCTATTCCCATAGAATGTATCAAACTGCCATGGCACTGATTATGGAAATGTTTTGTTCTGAAGAATGTGAACATTCAGATAGAACACAGATGTAAAAATGGCAAGAATGAAATCTTTGACCATGAGGAAATATTCAGAACATAAATCCCTATTGCCATATTACTAATGACAGGCAAAACTGATCCCTCGAAATACAATGTCTAAACACAGAATCACATAGTCACTGCAATAAATATAGATTGAGATCTAGATCAGTAGGCTACATGATGAGGTCATGAGATTCTAGAGCAATATTTGCCAGGTCTAAGAGCTAGCAGAGCCACAGCACTATCAGGCTGGATCTATCCAAGCTGGATTCATATCAGATGAGATTAGGCTGGATGGAGGATCCCTATCACACTACTGTGGTCTGGGTTGCATGAGACTGGCTCCTGGTGGCCGCAGGCCCAGGTCGAACTGGAATCTGGATCCATTTCAGATGGGAACCCTACCAATACAAATTGCATCAGCAGCAGCAGCAGCTGAATGTCTGGATCTCTATCACTGGGTATTGTAGGTATCACTATCAGCAGAGATCTGTAGGACTTTATGAGACTCATCAGCATTAGCTAAAGAAGTGTATTATCTGTATAAGCAGAGCTACTAAACTAGGGTCCTGGAGGGCTTGAACCCAGCAGGGGGCCTCCCAGCCCCAGCCTCATTCTGACTCCAGATCATTATTGCTGGATGTGCAGTTACTTTGATATAGGATCTTCTCAACCATTTGGCTGGTTAAGAGGATATTGGATTAAATGGAAGTGCTGGGAGAGGGTCAATATCCATGCTGGTACCTCTTCCCCTTTCACAACAGTTGAACAGTTATGTGATCTGATCAGCTAGTAAACATGTGAATGTTTGAATGTAGACTTAAGATTGCACACACATAGCATGCCTACATAAACGTCTGAGGAAACAGAATCAGGAAATGAATGATTAAAAGCAGTTAAAGCGGCAGTCAGCAGGAGAAACAATAGCAAGGCTTCTCCCCGCCCCTGTTCCCTTAAAAAGCTGAGGGATGGGGCTGAAGAAATGTAACCACTCTCAAATTCAGACAGAGCTTTGGATGCAAGGACTGACCATCCATTACAGGCAGCCTGTGGGTACCAACATTGGGGAGGATGGCTCATTGTAATAGCTAGAATAGAATAAATGGAATGGTATCAAACATCTGGTTTCCATGAGTTTGATACCATTCCATTTACTCCATCCCAGCCATTATGAGCTGTCCTCCCCTCACCAGCCTCATCTCCTGAGCCATCCATATCAATTATAGTTTTAACCATGTTTTAAGGCTATATAGTGTTAATGTACATCTACTTTGTTTACAAATATTGGAATAAAATAAACTTATATTTTGGCTTCTAATTGGGTACAACAGTTAAACTCAGCTCATGAGGCAATTACATTATATTCTACAAGAATCTATGGTTACACACCATTCATGTATACATCTAAAAATGGATGCAGCAACTGCTGATTGTCCCTTTAAATAATCATAATGCACTAATTCAGAGAATCATTAAAACAATGGATGGTTGGTCTCATTTGCTCACAATTAGGTATCCAGTATACAGAAATTCTAATTCAACCAGTTCCCTAATTTGTATTCAACCAGGGTAGAGTGCGGAGAGAAAGGAAAGGGAGCCACAGAACGAGAGAGGGAGAGAGAGGCAGCGAGGGCTGGATGACAGCTGTTGCATGAGGAGTTTATCTGATTAAATCTGTCCATCTCCGGGCCCCTGCCCCTGCCATCAACCAACAACTACAACCCAACCCCCACAAATTCAAGTTCTCCTCTCACCACACTCTGCACATTCAAAGACACTATGGGACACGTTCAACAGGAGCCACATTCACTTGGAAATAACCAAGCCTGATGTGCAAAATTGCCCATGTGTTATAAAGACACAATTTATCTTTTGGATAGAATCCCTATCGGTCTCTTCGTCACAGTCACCACTGCCTCTGTGTTCAAAGTGTTCATTAAGTAGAAAATATCCTGGATGTTCTAACTGATATCAGTCAATGTGTTTTTGTGTTACACATCATTTATGTTATCTCTCTGCTCCTCAGTCTCGCTGTTAGCCTCACTCCACCCCCAATCTCTCATCCTGTCGTTTCCTGGTATACCGAGCCAGTCAGCCAAAGCACTTAAATACACATCAATATCAGTAGCCTAGCCTAGCCTACTCCCTCCCTCCCTATTTTTCTCCTCCACACCACCCATTTCTCCCCCCTCCCTTCTGTGCTCTCCTGCATTCTCTCTCTCTGGCAACCACAAAGAACTCTATTCTCATGGGCATCCCTGACCTCATTCATCTCCCTGTTTCCCCCCTCCTTTAAGACAGTAGATTTGCTCATAGCATTTACTCTGCATGCTCTCCTCCTTTCCCTTTGTATTCATCCCTCCATTTTTGAACTCCTTTCATGTTTGCATCCCCTTTTCTCTCTCTCCTCCCTCCATTGTCTCTGGGCAACCAAGGCCTGAGGGGAGTGATTGACAGGCAGGCGAAGGGGAGACGTGATAGCAGGAGATGAAAAGCAAGGCTGCCTGCTGGTGGACTGTCTGTCAGGTGGTTGAAATATGTCAGTAGACCTCCATCCTGTGGCTATGTTCATGTACTGCATGACCCCTGCCTATTCTTGTCAGACTTCTAAAGCCAGACTTGCTTAACTCATTGGCTGTGGGGAATGGGAACACGGGAACACACACACACACACACACATACATTTCCAAACTGCAATAACCAGGCCCGTATTCCCAGGATTTAAAAAAGCTAAAGTCATAGCATTGCATCATGTTGCACCAGAAATCTAGCCAGTATATGGCAATCTGAATATGAATTTACTCACAAATATGAAAGAGAATGGTTAATAAACTATGGGAAATCAACTAGGCTTTAGTGCTGTAAACATACTGCCTTCTATTCCCCTGCTAAATGGATAAATAAAACTGCTGGAGTCAGAAACAGCTGATTCCACACAGTTCAGTGTAACACTGAACTTAGTGTCACCCCATACATCTGCTCTGTAAAACCCTGTCTCTCTCAAGAGGTTTGGTCTGGCGCCAGCAAACCGTCTCCACCTTGCGTCGGGAAGACTGTGGGGGTAAAAGAGCAGAGGTGTGTGTATGGAGATATGGGGTGTATTTATTAGGCACTAAACAGAAAGAAGCAGAATTAAACAGGGAGTGACTACCGAAATATGTCCAATCAGAAAGGCTCAATTTCTTTTTACATTGCAAAGCATTTTACTACAGTGTGTCATAATGAATAGTTCAGTGGAGGCTGGTAGGAGGACCTATAGGAGGAATAAAACCATGTTTGACTCCATTCCATTCCAGCAATTACAATGAGCCTATCCTCCTATAGCTCCTCCCAGCAGCCTCCTCTGGAATATGTTTACCCATGGTGGTGGTGATTGGGAGGCCAGACAGCTGAAGCCTGTGGAGAGCTCCAATGCCAGCTGTTCCATCTCATTTTGGAGGGGGGGGGGGGGGGGGGGGGGGGGTCAAAAGGACACCAGGGGGAGGGGAAAATAATCACTCCATCTTTCATACAGAGCATAGAGCTTGGTGTGGCAGGACCAGCTAATGATGAGGAGAGAGCTCTTACTTTCCCCAATTATTCTCAATAGTCGCCAACGTGGGGAAGATTCTAATTGCGTGGCCCCGTCACCCATTTTAATTGCCTAGGGTGAACTTGAGCATCCATGTACCTTTCTTTTATTAGTGCTATGATTGGGTAAATTATCTGATATTACCTACAAATGAATTATTCTCATAACCAATTATTTCCATAATCCCCAGGCATTATCCAACCATCTAGATTTTTCCCTGTAATTTGTCACACTTAAAAGCTGGAATACTTAGCTGCTAAAAACATTTTTGGACTTATTAATGAATTATATATACACCAATTGATTCTTGAATAATATAACTTATGCCTCATGAGTTTAGTTCAACTGTCGTACCTCATCAAAACCCCAAATAAAAGCTTGTTTTACTCCAATGTTTGTAAACAATATATACTGAACAAAAATACAAATGCAAAATTTTACTTAGTTACAGTTCATATAAGGAAATCAGCCAATTGAAATAAGTATGAATTTGGCCCAAATCTATGGCTTTTACATGACTGGGCAGGGGTGCAGCCATAGGTGGGCATTGGAGGGCACAGGCCCACCCAATCAGAATGAGTTTTCCTCCACTAAAGGGCTTTATTAAAAGACAGAAATACTCAACACCTCTTCCCCTCAGATGATTCCGCAGCTGAAGAAGCTGGATGTGGTGGTCCTGAGCTGGCGTGGTTACACGTGATCTGCAGTTGTGAGGCCGGTTCTCTGGCAACAGCTCTGGTGGAAATTCCTGCAGTCAGCATGCCAATTGCACACTCCCTCAACTTGAGACATCTGTGGCATTGTGTTGTGTGACAAAACTTCTAATTTTAAAAGTGGCCTTTTATTGTCCCCAGCACAAGGTGCACTTGTGTAATGATCATAATGTTTAATCAGCTTCTTGAGATGCCACACCTGGCAGGTGGATGGATTATCTTGGCAAAGGAGAAATGCTCACTAACAGGGATGTAAACACATGTGTGCAAGTTTGAGAGAAATAAGCATTTTGTGCATATGGAACATTTCTGGATTTTTAAAATTTCAGTTCATGAAACATGGGATGAACATTTTACATGTTGCGTTTATATTTCCGTTCAGTGGAAACAAACACTGTATAGCCTCAAAACATGGTTAAACTATCATTTTGATATAATGGATGGCCAGTCCATGCATCTCCAGCTCTGCCTATGAATTTGAGGGTGGTTAATCTTCTTCAGGCACATCCTTCAGCTTTCACCAAATCAAAGTCAGGGTGACCGCTTTGTTATTGGTTCAATTAAGGATTCTAGAGTTAAAGTGACCAATACAAACCTTCACACACAGCAGCGGGGTCACCGAGTTCAACACTCATTTATTGATCAAATCAGTGAAGGTGAAAAATATATTGATCTGATGCACTGTTGACAAAAACTTTGTGGAAGAGAGTTAGAGAGAGCAACAAAAAAAAGAGTCTGACCCAAGATTCACGCACACCAACACACAAAACGTACATGATAATAAATGTCCAAGATATGGCACAGAGCGACAATGGATAAGTGGCGTCTGGCGCAGTCACAGGAGAAGTACTGCAGTGGTGGTGGTGGAGGGTTAGTCCATGGCACATACACAATGCAGTCGGGAAGTATTCAGACACACAATACTCCATAATGACAAATCAAAAACAGGTTTGTAGAAATGTTTGAAAAAAAAAAAGAAAAAAAAAAGAAGAAATACCAGAAAATGCTGCATTGAAGGTCCCCAAGAACTCTGTGTCCGAGACTGGTCAGGATCGAAGGAAAGATTAACAGAGCAAAGTACAGAGAGATCCTTGATGAAAACCTACTCCAGATTGCTCAGGACCTCAGACTGGGGTGAAGGTTCACCTTCCAACAGGACAACGACCCTAAGCACATCGGCAAGACAATACAGGAGTGGCTTCGGGACAAGACTCCGAATGTCCTTGAGTGGTCCAGCCAGAGCCCGGACTCAAAGTGAGGTGTCTTTTATACTGATAACAAGTTCAAACAGGTGCCATTAATACAGGTAACAAGTGGAGGACAGAGGAGCCTCTTAAAAGAATAAGTTACAGGTCTGTGAGAGCCAGAAATCTTGCTTGTTTGTAGGTGACCAAATACTTATTTTCCAACATAATTTGCAAATAAATTCATAAAAAATCCTACAATGTGATTTTCTGGATTTTTTTTCCTCATTTTGTCTGCCAGTTGAAGTGTACCTATGATGAAAATTACAGGCCTCTCATCTTTTTAAGTGGGAGAACTTGCACAATTGGTGGCTGACTAAATACTTTTTTTGCCCCACTGTATGTGAGAATGCTGTTTATTGACTACAGCTCAGAGCTCAACACCATAGTGCCCACGAAGCTCATCACTAAGCTAAGGCCTCTGGGACTAAACACCTCCCTCTGTAACTGGATCCTGGACTTCCTGATGGGCCGCCTCCAGGTGGTAAGAGTAGGCAACAATACTTCTGCCACGCTGATCCTTAACACTGGGTCCCCTCAGGGGTGTGTACTTAGTCCCCTCCTGTATTTCCTGTTCACCCAAGACCGTGTGGCCAAACAACTCCAACATTAAGTTTGCTGACGACAACAGTGGTAGGCCTGATCACCGAAAACGATGAGACGGCCTATAGGGAGGTGGTCAGAACTGTCAGAACTGGTGGTGCCAGGACAACAACCTCTCAATGTGAGCAAGACAAAGGAGCTGATCGTGGACTACAGGAAAAGTCGGGCCGAACAGGCCCCCATTAACATCGACTGAGCTGTAGTGGAGCGGGTAGAGAGTTAAGTTCCTTGGTGTCCACATCACCAACAAACTATCATGGTCCAAACATCCCAAGACAATCGTGAAGAGGGCACGACAGACCCCCCTCCCCCTCAGAAGACTGAAAAGATTTGGCATGGGCCGCCAGATCCTAAAAAGGTTCTACAGCTGCACCATCGAGAACATCCTGACCGGTTGCGTCACCGCATAGTATGGCAACTGCTCAGCATCTGACCGCTACAGAGGGTAGTGTGAACGGCCCAGTACATCACTGGGGCTATAGTTGGGGAATTTGGGTCAGTTCATGGGGCTATAATTCTGGCTTTTGTTGGGGTATTTGGGGCTATAGCTGTGGAATGGGAGGAAGGTGAAGAGTGTCTAGTGCGCTATGGTAGAGCTCTCTTAGTGCTCTCAACAACTGCAGCCGACAAAACATCTGATTGAAGAGGTGAGGCAACGGCTCCTGTAGAGGGGGAAAGAGGGGATATAGAGAGAGATTGAAAAAGAGGGGGGAGTATGGAGTGAACTTGGTGTGAACTGTAATCAGTTTAAATCTAAAATAACCTGTACTCTATCAGTACACCATGTTTTCAGGCCTGGTATGGTCGGTCATAGGCCATTAACACAATGTGCCAAACATCGAGGAGCATCACACATGCAAACAGATATGTAATTCTGCATACTGCGAGACCACATGCTGTAATTAAACCTAACCTAAATTAACTACCCCCACCCTCAACACAGACAGACAATCATAGCGGAAATATTAGGGAGTGCTCACCCCAAGGACGTGGACTCTGTTGTAATAAGAGCTAAAATCCTTACTGAGGGACACCAGGAACTTGCAGATCTGGGAGACACATTGCACACACATTAAACATACATTATATGAGCATTCATTTACCTACTGTTCAAGTCAAAAGTTTGGACACCTACTTATTCAAGGGGTTTTATTTCATGTTTTCTACATTGTAGAATTGAAATAACACATTAAATCATGTAGTAACCAAAAATAGTGTTAAATCAAAATATATTTTATAATTCTTCAAAGTTGCAACCCTTTGCCTTGATGACAGCTTTGCACACTAGGCGATCTATCAATCAGCTTCACCTGGAATGCTTTTCCAACAGCCTTGAAGGAGTTCCCACATGTGCTGAGCACTTGTTGGCTGCTTTTCCTTCACTCTGCGGTCCTCATCTCATCTCATCCATCAACTCATCCCAAACCATCTCAATTGGGTTGAGGTCAGGTGATTGTGGAGGCCAGGTCATCTGATGCAGCACTCCATCACTCTCCTTCTCAGTCAAATAGCCCTAACACAGCCTGAAGGTATGTTGGGTCACTGTCCTGTTGAAAAACAAATGATAGTCCCATTAAGCCCAAACCAGATGGGTTGGCGTATCGTTGCAAAATGCTGTGGTAGCCATGCTGGTTACTGCCTTGAATTCTAAATAAATCACTGACAGTGTCACCAGCAAACCACCTCCATGCTTCAGTGGGAATCACAGATGCGGAGATAATGTAATGTCTGTAATGTCTCACAAAGACACGAAGGTTGGAACCAAAAATCTCAAATTTGGACTCAAACAAAAAGGACAGATTCCCACTGGTCTAATGTCCATTGCTCGTGTTTCTTCCTTTCCTGTGGTGGTGCTCGTGCGAGCCAGTTTCATCATAGCACTTGATGGTTTTTGCGACTGTACTTGAAGAAACTTGCAAAGTTCTTGACATTATCCAGATTGACTGACCTTCATGTCTTACAGTAATGATGGGCTGTCATTTCTCTTTGCTTATTTCAGCTGTTCTTGCAATAATATGGACTTGGTCTTTTACCAAATAGGGCTATCATCTGTATACCACCCCTATCTTGTCACAACACAACTGATTGGCTCAAACGCATTAAGGAAAGAAATTCCACAAATGAACAAGGCACACCTGTTAATTGCAATGCATTCCAGGTGACTACCTCGTGAAGCTAGTTGAGAATGCCAAGAGTGTGCAAAGCTGTCATCAAGGCAAACGGTGGCTACTTTGAAGAATCTCAAATATATAGATTTTTTGTACACTTTTTTGGTTATAACATAAATACATGTGTTATTTCATAGTTTTGATGTCGTCACTATTATTCTAAAATGTATAAAACAGTAAACATAAAGAAAAACCCTGGAATGAGTAGGTGTGTCCAAACTGAAACTGATATTTTAAATGCACTTATTATTTTAAATCTCACCCGTTCAGTCTTCAGGTTGACTCTGGCCCCTCCATCACACCCCAACGTCTGTCCTGTTTGTTCGAGAAGCTCAGAGAATGGAATGAGGTAATCGAACAGAAGCAGCCACTCCCCCTATGAAACAGGAAAAGACACCATGACTGTGGAGAATAGCAATCTCTGGAGGACCAGAGTACAAATGAAACATATCTAGACCCATATTCACAAAGCGCCTCAGAGTAGAAGTGCTTGGAAGAATCCAGGATCAGGTCCTCTCCCATCCCACAGGAGGTTGGTGGCACCTTAATTGGATAGAACCAGCTTGTGGTAATAACTGGAGCGGAATCAGTGGTAGAAATGGTATAAAATACATCAAACACATGGTTTCCAGGTGTTTGATGCCATTCCATTCACTCTGTTCCAGCCATTTTTGTGAGCTGTCCTCCCCTCAGCAGCCTCCTGTGCCCCATCCATGTAATGACCTAAAAGGCTAAACTGATCCTTGATCAGCACAGGCTCTGTAATGTGTGCTGTGGAGCAGTCATTTAACCAATGATAGGCCTACCTCTTCTTTTAGAGCTGAGAAGTCCAACTGGGAGCCCTCTGGGATTTCAGGGTAAAGTCCTGTAGGATGCAAATAAGGAGGAACTGAACATGCAGCATGAGAAAGACAGAGTACAATGTAGGATGTACATGTTTGCTTGGTATGGTCTGCACTAGTACGCATATACAACATGGCAGTGTAAAGGAGGCAGGTAGCCTAGCAGTGCAATGTGTGGGTCAGATGGCTCAGTTTGTGGTTTGACTACAAAATAACACATACGCACTACAGTACGTGGCCTAAGTGTTTTCTGGGTCACTTTGGATAATGGCATGTTCAAAACAACTGAGCTCAAACCATGACGTCAGTGATCTTCAGGTCTGAAAGTTGGAGCTCTAGAAAGAGGCCTGTGTTCCCTAGTTGGATGACCGTTCAAATACATTTTTCTCAGTTGGAGCGAATTTATTTCACAGTTCCCAGTTGTTTTGATTGCACTGAGGTCGGAAGTCTGAGATTTCCCAGTTGTTTTGAATGCGGCATTATCAAGTCAGTCACGTCTGCTAAAGGACATCATCATATCCATCATCATCCAGTTGCCTTGCGTGTCCCCCCCCCCCCGTCTCACCTTTCTCCACACCTCGCTGGTAGCTGTCAAATAGGGTGTGCAGCCGAGCACAGTTGTACATGACGAAGACTCCGCCTCTGGGGCCCTTGGTGGACAGGCTGCCTTCCCTCTGCACGTCCAGGGTGACCTGTGTGTGGAAACAGCTATCAGTCAGCTCTGACTCAACACAACACCAGCCAGACACAAACCCCCTGGAGAGCAAGGTAGGCCAGCACGCTACAGAGCTATACCAGTTCATATACAGTATGAAACCTTAGAAATAAGGTTCATGAAATCAAAAACGTACTAAGATCAGATAATATTCATATATTAGCCATTTCTGAGACTCACTTAGATAATTTGTTTGATGATACAGTAGTAGCAATACAAGGATATAACATCTATAGATGAGACAGGAATACTTATGGGGGAGGTATCGATATATACTCACTCAGAGCCATATCCCTGTAATGCTTAGAGAAGATCTTATGTCAAGTGTTATTGAAGTGTTGTGGTTGCAGGTTCACCTGGCACATATAAAGCCTTTACTTTTGGGGTGTTTCTATAGGCCACCAAGTGCTAACAGTCAGTATCTAAAAAATGTGTGAAATGCTTGATAGTGTATGTGATGTAAACAGATCTACTTTCTTGGGGACCTGAATATTGACTGGTTTATCAAGCTGTCTGCAACCAATCAGCTGCTTGCTGGAATCCAGGAAGCTATTTCCTGAAATACATGCATACAAACCCAGAACAACACAGAAACTGGGGAACTTAACAGTCACTGTATGCTGTAGCTTTAAGATTTTGCTTCAGTGTAACTAAGGGGTCTAGCCCGAACCATGAAAAACAGCCCCAGACCATTATTCCTCCTCCACCAAACTTTACAGTTGGCAATATGCATTAGGGCAGGTAGCAGTCTCCTGGCATCCGCCAAACCCAAATTTGTCCGTCGGACTGCCAGATGGTGAAGCGTGATTCGTCACTCCAGAGAACACGTTTCCACTGCTCCAGAGTACAATGGCGGCAAGCTTTACACCACTCCAACAGACTCTTGGCATTGTGCATGGTGATCTTAGGATTGTGTGCAGCTGCTCGGCCATGGAAACCCACTTTAATTAATCTCCCGACGAACAGTTATTGTGCTGACGTTGCTTCCAGAGGCAGTTTGAAACTCGGTAGTGAGTGTTGCAACCGAGGACAGGAGGTTTTTACGTGCCACGGGCTTCAGCGGTCCCGGTCTGTGAGCTTGTGTGGCCTACCACTTCGCAGCAGAGCCGTTGTTGCTCCGAGACATTTCCACTTCACAATAACAGCACTTACATTTGACCGGGGCAGCTCCAGCAGGGCAGAAATTTGAAGAACTGACTTGTTGGAAAGGTGGCATCCTATGACCGTGCCATGTTGAAAGTAACGGAGCCCTTCAGTAAGGCCATTCTACTGCCAATGTGTCGAGAATAAGTACATTAGAGAGTGTCTAGTTTGAGAAACAGACGCCTCACAGTCCTCAACTGGCAGCTTCATTAAATAGTACCCGCAAAACACCAGTCTCAACATCAACAGTGAAGAGGCGACTCCAGGATGCTGGCCTTCTAGGCAGAGATGCAAAGAAAAAGCCATATCTCAGACTGGCCAATAAAAAGAAAAGATTAAAATGGGCAAAAGAACACAGACACTGGACAGAGGAACTCTGCCTAGAAGGCCAGTATTCTGGAGTCGCCTCTTCACTGTTGATGTTGAGACTGGTGTTTTGCGGGTACGATTTAATGAAGCTGCCAGTTGAGGACTGTGAGGCGTCTGTTTCTCAAACCAAACACTAATGTACTTGTCCTCCTGCTCAGTTGTGCACTGGGGCCTCCCACTCTTTCTATTCTGGTTAGAGCCAGTTTGCGCCATTCTGCAAAGTAGTAGTACACAGCGTTGTACGAGATCTTCAGTTTCTTGGCAATTTCTCGCATGGAATAGCCTTCATTTATCAGAACAAGAATAGACTGACGAGTTTCAGAAGAAAGTACTTTTATTTCTGGCCATTTTGATCCTGTAATCGAACCCACAAATGCTGATGCTCCTGATATTGCTGATAATGGGCCTCTATTTACATAGGTGTACATTCCATAAATTTAAAAAAGCAATTTCCAGCTACAGTAGTCATTTACAACACTGTATTTATGATCAATTTGATGTTATTTTAAATTGATTTTTTTTTTGCTTTTCTTTCAAAAACAAGGACATTCCTAAGTGACCCCAAACTTTTGAATGGTAGTGTACATAAGACCGAATCGAGCGGGTCTGTAACATTTGATACATTTGGTAGAAATCCTTCCTTAAGTTCTAGACCTCAGCTGAATCTGGTAATGAATGGTGTGGCTGTTGAACAAGTTGAGGAGACTAAATGACTTGGTGTTACCTTTGATTGTAAACTGTCATGGTCAAAACATGTATACTGAACAAAAATATAAACGCAGCATGTAAAGTTTCATGAGCTGAAATAAAAGATAACAGAATTTTCCATATGCACGAAAAGCTTATTTCTCAAAAAAATGTGCACAAATTTGTTTACACCCGTTAGTGAACATTTCTCCTTTGCCAAAGTAATCCATCCACCTGACAGGCATGGCATATCAACAAGCTGATTAAACAGCATGAGCATTACTTGTGCTGGGAACTATAAAAGGCATTTGTAAAATGTGCCGTTTTGTCACACGGGAAAAAAATAAGAAACCTGCACACTGCTCGATAGTATCAATGCTCTTTAATAAGCTTTACGTATCAGCCTTGCAGCCTTCCTCAGAGCAACACATTGCTACAGATGATGTCTCAAGTTGAGGGAGCGTGCAATTGGCATGCTGACTGCAGGAATGTCCACCAGAGCAGTTGCCAGAGAATTGAATGTTAATTTTTACCGTAGCCGCCCCCAACACAGTTTTTAGAGAATTTAGCAGTATGCCCAACCGGCCTCACAACCGCAGACCATGTGTAACCACCCCAGCAAAGGCCCTCTACATCCCGCTTCTAAACCAGCGGGATCGTCTGGGACCAGCCACCCAAACAGCCGATGAAGGACTATTTCGGTCTGTAATAAAGCCCTTTTGTTGGGAAAAACTAAATTCTGATTGGCTGGACCTGGCTCCCAAGTGGGTGAGTCTATGCCCTCCCAGGCCCACCCATGGCTGCGCCCCTGCCCAGTCATGTGAAATACATAGTTTAGGGCCTAATGAATTTAGGTCAATCGACATTATATGAACTGTAACTCAGTAAAATCTTTGAAATTGTTGCATGTATATTTTTGTCCAGTATAGATTCAATGGTTGTTAAGATGGGGATGAAGATGAAGAGGTCTGTCCGTAATAAAGAGACGCTCTGCTTTTTTGACACCACACTCCACAAAGCAAGTCCTGCAGGCTCTAGTTTTGTCTTATCTTGATTATTATCTAGTCATGTGGTCAAGTGCTGCAAATAAAGACCCTGTTAGGCTGCAGCTGGCCCAGAACAGAGTGGCACGTCTTGCTCTTCAGGGCTAATATTAATACTATGCATGCCAGTCTCTCTTGGCTAAGAGTTGAGGAAACACTGACTGCATCACTTCTTGTTTTTTTGTGGGGTTTTTTCAATTTAAAGTTTTATTAAGTTGTCTTGTTTTTCAAATCAACCAACAAAACACATTCCACATTCACAGATGTGACCGACTTAAAAAAATAACAAATTCTAAAAATCTTTAAAAATAAATAAACTTGCAGCAGCACTATCAAGGTTCTTTATCTATTTCCAGCCTTAGCTGAGATGACAAACAAATAATTAGTTTGTTTTTACAGCACCTTACACAACATTTCCCTAATCACCCCATTCACTCTGTCCAATTTGAAATATTGTTGAGTAGTGGAGACCAGAGTCTATCAAACTTGGGCTGTCTCTTGCGGAGGTCAAAAGTGAGCTTTTCAAGAGGGAGAAAGTCAACAATCTGGTCAATCCACATTTTAAATGTAGGAGGGGTATTAGAGGCCCACAATAGAAGAATACATTTCTTAGCAAAGTATGTGATAGTCAAACACATTTTCAGTCAGGATCAAGAACAAAGCCCTGCTGGGCATTAAGACATGGGGTCATATCAAACTGTACATCTAGTATTTTCTGTGCAGCAGTATGTATAGATTGCCAAAATCTGGCAATCTCTCTACAGCTCCAAAATACATGCATATAGGTTCCACTTTCAGAGGTACATATTTTACAGTTAGGAGAAATGTCTGTTTTCATTCTATTCTTCTTGCCTACCCGTATGGCGTACTTGTGTTCCGCTGAGCGTTCTTGAAGGCGTCTCTTTGTCCGTCCAATGTAGAACACCTTGCACTGTGGACATTCCAATCTATAGATGACATGAGTGGTTTTACAGTTAATGAAGTGCTTGACGTAATACTCCATTTAGGAAGCTGTGTCAACAAATTACTTCTTCTGAGCCATATTACTGCAATGGTTGCAATGGTTACATTTAAAAGAGACCTTGGGTTTGTGGTCAAAACATAATAATTATCTCCTGAGTATAGTCCAAGTTCAGTTTGGCTTTGGCTGCTTTAAGTTGACTCCAGGAGGTGCTGTCTGTGGATTGTTTATGTACTTTTTCAGTGTTCCAGCTCCCTCAAGATCTAGCCTGTGTGCTTCCATTGCTTTTTTCTTAGAGGAAGCATATGCAATTAGATGACCTCTTGGTGTGGCTTTGGCAGCGTCCCACATTGTGGCCGGAGAAACAGGAGAGTCTTTGTTGTCTTGTGTGTAGTTGTCTATCCATGTAGTTACCAATGTACGGAACGCTTCGTTTGATAACATGGAGGTGTTGAATTTCCAGCTCTTTGACCTCGGAATGTTTTTGCAGAGGTCAAAGCGGAGGTGGACAGAGGCGTGATCTGAAAGTGCTATGGGTCTGATTGTACACGTGGCTGAATTGATAAACCTTGTGTAATCTATACGGGAGTAGGTGTTATGGACATTAGAGTAGTATGTACAGTCCATAGATGAGCTATTAGTCTCTGTCCAGATATCTATCAGTCCCATCTCTTTAGTAAGAGAGTTAAACATCTTTGCAGATCTAGGATTTGTAGTGGGGACTTGAGATGATTTGTCCAGGGTTGGGTTGAGGGTACAATTAAAATCTCCAGCCAGCACTCCAAAGGAAACACAATGCTCATTGAACAGGGTTATAATTTTTTGACATGAAAGCAGGAGTATCTGTGTTAGGGGAATATATATAAGATCGTAATTGGTTGCCCATACATTGATCCAGTTATCAAAATAAATCTCCCCTCCAGATCAGATATGTTTTTGTAAATTATAAATGGAAACATTCTTATGGATAAGTATGGCTGTACCTCTACTGGCTGTACCTCTACCTCTACTGGCTGTACCTCTACTGGCTGTACCTCTACCGGCTGTACCTCTACCTCTACTGGCTGTACCTCTACCTCTACTGGCTGTACCTCTACCTCTACTGGCTGTACCTGTACCTCTACCGGCTGTACCTCTACCGGCTGTACCTCTACCGGCTGTACCTCTACCGGCTGTACCTCTACTGGCTGTACCTGTACCTCTACCGGCTGTACCTCTACTGGCTGTACCTCTACTGGCTGTACCTCTACTGGCTGTACCTCTACCTCTACTGGCTGTACCTCTACCTCTACTGGCTGTACCTCTACCTCTACTGGCTGTACCTGTACCTCTACCGGCTGTACCTCTACCGGCTGTACCTCTACCGGCTGTACCTCTACCGGCTGTACCTCTACCGGCTGTACCTCTACCGGCTGTACCTCTACCGGCTGTACCTCTACCTCTACCGGCTGTACCTCTACTGGCTGTACCTCTACTGGCTGTACCTCTACTGGCTGTACCTCTACTGGCTGTACCTCTACTGGCTGTACCTCTACTGGCTGTACCTCTACTGGCTGTACCTCTACCTCTACCGGCTGTACCTCTACCTCTACCGGCTGTACCTCTACTGCTTGATTTGAAAGATGAGAAATACACCAGTCCAAAGTTTGGCATCACAAATGTGTGTCTCTTGTAATAGTGCAATGTCTGGTTTTTCCTTTTTTAGAGCACATAGTATCTTTTTCCGTTTTATTGCATGCCCTAGACCATGGCAGATCCATGTCAATAGATTTAAGGTACTAGTCAACATCATCGAACAGTAATGGAACTCTAGTGCAAGTCATCTCTGGGTAAAAGTGGATAATAGTTACAGCTGTGTTCACATAAAATAAAAATAAATGGTGTACATAAAAGAACCATCTCTGAACACCCCAGCCGAGTTCCCAAAACAACTCGACATATCCCATCCAATCTATTACCCCCCCGCTCAGTCTCAATTCTATGTTCCGAAAAAAAAAGAAAGTTGGCAACGCAAAACGTCTCCCCCTCCCCACCAAAGAAATGCCTCATCCTCTCCTCATTGAGTAAATGACAACGTCTCCCCCTCCCCACCAAAGAAATGCCTCATCCTCTCCACCCCGCATTGAGTAAATGACGACGTAGCCCTCGTCTAGACCACATTAAAAGGAGAAAATAAAATCAATAGCCCAGTCTACATATACCTCCGAAGGGACATAAGGCTAATCGTTTGGACTAAATAAAACAGAAATGTTGGGGCAAATCCTTAAGAGGGATCTATAGGATAAGTTGTTTGTTTTTATTAAAACGTAAAATCAACAGGATAAAGGCCATAGGCATAAAATTCAGCTTTTCATTAGGTCTAAGTGTGTCGTAATCGACAGCCTATAAATGGTGGGGGCCTATGTGAAAATGAGAACTACAAATAATAATAAAAACATTTATTATTATTTTTTACCCCTTTTTCTCCCCAATTTCGTGGTATCCAATTGTTTTAGTAGCTACTATCTTGTCTCATCGCTACAACTCCCGTACGGGCTCGGGAGAGAAAGTCATGCGTCCTCCGATACACAACCCAACCAAGCCGCACTGCTTCTTAACACAGCGCGCCACCAACCCGGAAGCCAGCCGCACCAATGTGTCGGAGGAAACACTGTGCACCTGGCAAACTTTGTTAGCGCGCACTGTGCCCGGCCCGCCACAGAAGTCGCTGGTGCGCGATGAGCCAAGGATATCCCTACCGGCCAAACCCTCCCTAACCCGGACGACACTAGGCCAAATTGTGCGTTGCCCCACGGACCTCCCGGTCGTGGCCGGTTACGACAGAGCCTGGGCGCAAACCCAGAGTCTCTGGTAGCACAGCTGGCGCTGCAGTACAGCGCCCTTAACCACTGCGCCACCCAGGAGGCCATTTGAATCCCCTAAAGATGCCTCGGTCAATGGAGTATTTCTTTACCTCGTCAAACTCTCGGTGCATTCCATCTCACAGGTCCTGGTGTAAAGTGAGTTTGGCGTTTACCACTGTAATGGTGTTGATTTTCGCCACCTGTAGAACTCGTTCCTTGTCGGTAAATCTCAGGAAACGTATGGTGATTGGGCGAGGTGGTTGTCTGGCAGCTGGTGGGGGCCTCAGTGCTCGGTGAGCTCTCGAGTTCCATGGGCCTGTTGGTGGACAGGTGGAGCCACTCGGGAAGTTTGTCATGCAGGTGGCGGATCAGTGGCATGTTTCCCTCTTCTTTTTCGCCCAGATTTAATATAACACAATTATTAATTTGCCCCGTTTTCCAGGTCCTCTGTTTTCTTTCCCAGATGCTCTATTTTCTTTTTAGCATACGGTATTGTTTCCATGGCGTCTGTCAGTGAGTTTTCCATGGATAGGATTTGCCTGCCTCATCCAGGCGCCCGAGTTGATGGTTATTTTGTTCTTGAGGTCATGCAAAGCATTTTCCAGGGTTGTCACCTTGCCCCCTATTGCACTGAGCTGAGAATTAATGGCATCTAATTTAGTGTTTAGTTCTGTACGTTGGGATCTCAACTCAGAAAGGATGTCTTCGACAAAGTGCGAGGTTGGGCCTCGGGGGGGAACGGGTCCTCTTGCTCCTGGCTAATGGCGCTAGATTTTTCTGAAACTAGCTGCTTCTTGGAGGCTTTTTCTGAGTCCGGGTAAAAATGTCACCTGTAATATGGCTATTTGTAGCCGCCACGACTTTTTGACTAAAGTTAAAGGAGTTTTAACTTGAAGTGGAGGTAACTACTTGTGCGGAGCTCTTAGTTCATGCGGCCAACTCATTCAAGGGTCACGTGATCCCCCCCACTTTTTGTTTTTATAAAAACATTCAATGTGTAGGAAATCCTAAATGGTTTGCATTGTCAACTTACACACAGCACTGACACACACACACACTTACCCCACCAGACATGCCATCAGGGGTCTTTTCACAGTACCCAGGTTCAGAACAAATTCAAGGAAACATACAGTATTATACAGAGCCATGATTGAATGGAACTCCCTTCCATCTTATATTGAGCAAGTGAACAGCAAACCTGGTTTCAAAAAACAAAGAAAGCAACACCTCACGGCACAATTACATTGAGTTAATAAAGCCGCATACAAACCTGGTCTCTTTTTTGCTTTCTTGAGTAAGGCAGCTCTAAAATTCAGGTGTTCCAGCCTAGCTCAGGGCTTTCGGTGGTGGGGCTAGCCAGCAGAAAATGGAGCATTGTACCTGATTGGCTCAGTTTTCTATCACTCATGGCACAGTACATCATCCCGAATTTTAAGGTTAGAGACCGAACATTTTAGCTCCTTGGGTTCTGCCATATGTTTACATTAGAAGTACCCATCCAAGAAGGCTCAAGGTCACTGGCCACAGGTAGAATGACATCAAATCACGTTATATCTACAGTAGCCTTGATTGGACTGATCATGTCAACATCATACTTTCAAAATATTAGCTAGCAAACTAGCAGTCGTCACCATGAATCAAGTCGACAAACAAATCCTTTTCGATCCTTGTCATATGAAGAGAAATTAGAGACAAAACGTATCGGTGCTCATCGGCCATTCACATTACACAACAAGTTGGAAATAGCAAA
This sequence comes from Oncorhynchus mykiss, assembly GCF_013265735.2. Lineage (NCBI taxonomy): Eukaryota > Metazoa > Chordata > Actinopteri > Salmoniformes > Salmonidae > Oncorhynchus > Oncorhynchus mykiss. Next base: position 54,745,844 of record NC_048580.1, on the reverse strand, counting down.
TTCAACAATGAGGCTAACTGAGTTCAAGACAACTTGGAACTCGTGAAAAATGAGCTACGACTGGGAAAATATGTTTTGAACAGTCATCTTTCTCTTTGATGACAATTTGCCCACGAAGGACCGCCACGCCCCTTTCCTGTTCAAGCACATCACAACGCGAGTCCAAAAATGTCTTACGCAGCTTCATAAATGATATAGGACACCAGAGGGATATGTATACTGTAGCTAAAGTAATACTAAGTGAGTGATGTGTAGTAAGCCGTTAGTAGCTCATGTGCCTCACACTAATAATTTGGTCAATTTTCACCAACGTGGTAGTGTAAACCTATCGCTCGTGGTCGGTGTGGGCTTGTTTGCCTATAACCTGTTTTAGAGAAATGTAATCATCGAATATTGTAAGACCTTTCATTTCTGATTATATGTATGAACGGCCCATGATCTAAATTCTGTCGCTGTACATTTCAAAAGTGATGAACAAATAGTTATATTGACTACGTCCGTTTTAGCTCGCTCATTAAGGTCTTCATTGAAATTACGGATGGCCTCTTATTCACTTGCCGTGCCCTTGTGACATAGTTTATACATCTCAATTGTCAGTAGAAATCACATTTGTTAAAGCAAGTCAGCCATATCAGCTATGTTTCTTTAAAAGGCAGTATATGAGGCTGAATGAACTGTAGCAGTGGTAAGGTGTTGGGACTGCTGTTGTGACAGCTTTATGTAGGCCCTAACAGTTTGTGGGCACCGTTGGTCACCGTTATAGTGCTATTAATGTATTGGTTAGTGTTGTGTAGTGGCTTTGCTGGCATGCATCCCACATGTTATTTTTTGCCCCACCAAGATTTACACGCTAAAATGGGTGTGTGTATGTACTGACATGTATTTTTTTATTTAACCTTTATTTAACCAGGAAGGGCTCATTGAGATTTAAAATCTCTTTTTCAAGAGCGTCCTGGCCAAGATAGGCAGCACCAAGTCATTACAAAAATGACAGACAAACAACATGAAAACTACAAGTAATCTAGTAAAAACAATAGAATTCACAACAGTATAACAAAAGCAAAAACAGCAAATTAAAAACATTGACAGGTCAGGGAATCAGTCTCAAGATCATGCATCAGTGATTTAAAAATACCAAATCGGGACAAGTTCTTCCAATTTAAAAGTATTTTGTAAGGCGTTCCAAGACGATGGTGCAGAGAGCCCTTTTACCAAATTCAGTTGGGACATTTGGAACAGTTATCAGGATAAAGTCCTGCAAATGAAGAGAGTACTCACCACATTTCTGAACAATAAAAATGCCCAAATAAAAATAGGTAGTAAACCCAAAATGGCTTTGTAAATAAAAGTATACCAGAGTGAGCCTACGAGTGACTAGAAGGCCAGCCAACCCTGGTATACAAAGTGCAGTGGTGTCTCAAAGTGACATGGTAAAGGGCGTCAATTGATCTCAAACACTGAGCAGAAACATTCATATAGAAAATATCCCACATTCATAAAGAAAATATCTAGTAAAGGCATAAATGTAGCTGATAATAGCCTCCTTCTGGCTTCAAAAGAAAAACAGGCCTTATTCCTAAAATAAAATCCCAATTTCAGCTTCAATTTTGTGTAAGTTGTTGAATATGCAATTTAAAACAGAGGCCGTCATCAATTAAAATTCCAAGATATACCTCCTTGCCCTGACAGGTAGTAGTAGGTGAAAGGTTCATAGGTCTATTTCTTGCTTTAGAAAACACCATTAGTTTAGTCATTGTTGAGGATAAGCTTCAATTGACACAAGGTATGTTGAACAGTATAAAAAGCAGTTTGCAAGTTCTGGAAAGCTTTTGTAAGAGATGAGGCACAACACTAAATAACAGTATCATCAGCATAAAAATGAAGTTGCGCATTTTACATTTTTGTCTAAATCATTTATATAAATAGTGAATAAGAGAGGACCAAGTACAGAGCCTTGGGGCACACCATTAAAGACAGACAATTTAACAGACATAAGCCCATCAAATTGATTGCACTGAGTTCTATCAGACAGATAGTTAGCAAACCATGCAACTGCATACTCTGAAAGACCTACACTCGACAATCTCTGACTTAGTATAGCATGATCAACTGCCTTAGAGAGATCAATAAAAGTGAGACACAGTGCTGTTTTTTGTCAAAGGCTTCAGTGATATCATTTAAAACAGTCATGGCTGCTGTAATTGTGCTATGTTTCTTCCTGAAGCCCGATTGGTACATTGATAAAATATAGTTAGTAAATAAAAACTCTTTTAGCTGTTCACTCACAAGGGTTTAATGTATTTTCACCAGGGGTGACCGCTTTGAGATTGACCTATAATTATTTAAAAGGGTTGGATCTCCCCCTTTTAAAAGTGGTAGGACAAATGCTGATTTTCCGAATTTCATTACATTCCAGGTTTAGATTGAACAGATATGTAAGTGGTTCAGCGATGAAATCAGCTGCCAGATTTAAAAAGCAGGGATCCAAAAGATCAGGACCTGCAGGCTCTCTCTGATCTAAGGATTTCAGGGCTTTATGTACCACCTGCACTGAGAATGGCAACAAGCTAAAAGTTTGACCAGCTCTCACTGGTTCATCCACACAGGGTTGTACAGAGACAGAGGACACGGAGTCAAACAGCCTACCAGATGATACAAAGTGCTCATTGAAACAATTCAGCATCTCAGTTGTGTCATATACAGCAACAGAGTCCTTCAATACACATGACGGTAATTCATTAACATTACCGATACCAGACATAGACTTAATGGCCTTCTAAAACTTTAGGGTCATTCAGGTTATCAGTGGTAACAGACATAAAATATTCAGACTTGGCCTTCCTGAGAAGAAAAGACACTTGTTTCGTAACTGCCTAAAAATAAGCCAATCATCATCAGAACATCATTTCCTTGCTTTAGCCCAGGCTAGATTACGGTCGTGAATACTACAAGACAGCTTAGAAGAAAACAATGGATTATCCCGCCCTTTAACCCTGAACCTGCGGAATGGGGCATGTTTGTTTACCATTTGGAAAAAAACATCATGAAAGAATTTCCAGGCAGTTTCCACAGGAATAAGCTCAATCTTACTCCAGTCAAAATAAAACAAATCATGAAAGAAAGCCTGCTTATTAAAACACTTCAAATTTATCTTAAAACGTGGGTTTGTCTTAGGAACCTTAGTATTTCTAACAGCAACAACAGCACAATGGTCACTTAAATCATTACAAAAAACACCAATCGCAGAATATTTATGTGGAACATTTGTCAATATCAAATCAATCAGGGTAGATTTATCTGGGCAAGTGGGTGAGTTAATCAACTGGGTAAGATTCATAGAATTACAAAACATTTTTAAATCATCAGACACCGGCTTTAACCAACACCAGTTGAGATCACCAATCAAGATCATTTCACTGTAAAAGAAGTTTAGACATAATGTGCGTCAGAGAAGAAAATGCATCACAGAGAGCAGAGGGGGGGGTCTATAACAGCCAATCACAGTTATATAGAGCAGAGGGGGGTCTATAACAGCCAATCACAGTTATAGAGAGCAGGAGGGGGGTCTGTAACAGCCAATCACATTTATAGAGAGCAGGAGGGGGGTCTGTAACAGCCAATCACAGTTATAGAGCACAGAGGGGGGTCTATAACAGCCAATCACAGTTATAGAGAGCAGAGGGGGTCTGTAACAGCCAATCACAGTTATAGAGAGCAGGAGGGGGGTCTGTAACAGCCAATCACAGTTATAGAGAGCAGGAGGGGGGTCTGTAACAGCCAATCACAGTTATAGAGAGCAGAGGGGGGTCTGTAACAGCAAATCACAGTTATAGAGAGACCCTTTGAAACCTCAATATTCAAAGCAAGAAATTCCAACTGTTTACAAATAGTTTCAGACTTTGCCACAGTTACAGGGAATTTAGTTTTTACATATATAGCTACCCCACCTTAACTCGATCAGTGTGATAACCATTTATACAAATATCCTTATCAAAAGCAGACTTGCTGAGCCAGGTTTCAGAAAACACAATTACATCAGCATCGGTTGATTTAGCCCAAATCCTAACCCCATCCATTTTTGACAACAGACACCGGCTTTAACCATTTAAATGGAAAATACCAAAACCAGATCTTGATTTAAAATCAGAGGGGGTTTGGAGACATTGCATATCAGGGCCAGGGTTAGGTTGCACATTACCTGATATCAACAAAAGAAGAATAACTAGGCACCTCTATTTAATAACCTTGCACGGCTTCTCTTTTTTAAGAGACCTACTGCAAGCGAATTCTACAAGTGAGTTTCCAGACAATACAAAACAGTCATTTAAAACCATTAGACTTGTATGTGTAACTGATAGATACATTTAAAAACTTGAACATGTAGTGTGTATGTAAATTGTTAAATCCTTTGTCTGTAATGTATTTATGATATATCGGACCCCAGTAAGACTTGCTGTCTCCATTGGCGACGACTAATTGGAATCCTAATAAATCAAAATACACACACATGCAGACTAGCTCCAAGAAGTGAGTCTCTCTCTCAAACAGCTCCTAAGACTCACCGGGCTCGTATGGACTGTTGAGAGCAGCTCAAACCTCACTGTGGCTGAGGTCATGACCTTGATCTGAAACAGTATTTGGAGTTGTAATAGAAGTGTTAAGTCCAAGAAGGGAGATCACATACCACAACAGTCCCTGATCATACACATACTACAGAGTTCAGACAAATTTAGAAGACTCACCTTGGACTTGTTCTCCATACTTAATCTCTGAGGCCTCCTTCATCTGCACTCTTCTCAGTCTGTAGGACAGGGTGAACAAGGAGCCAATGAGACAGACACACACACAGTGGCTCGATGAGATCTCAATAGGCTACATTAGAGATCTGAAAAGGCTACATTAGAGCAAACAGCAGAGCAAACTGATAATTACGGGGACTAAAGCTGAATCAAAATGATAAAAGAAGATGTTCTTACTGAAGGTACTGGGCAGCACTGAGGTGAGTTCCAAGTGTCTTCATTGGTCCACAAACAAGATGCCTCTAAGAAACAGATCAAGTAAAAGAGGGGACGAAAAAAAACGTTACTTTGAGCAATCAATTTATAAGACAACATGAGAAGTCGAGTTACAGCATGAATTTGGTAGAAACGAGGCCTTTTAACATAAACAAAAAAAGAAACGTCCCCTTTTCAGGACCCTGTCTTTCAAAGAGAATTCGTAAATATCCAAATAACTTCACAGATCTTCATTGTAAAGGGTTTAAACACTGTTTCCCATGCTTGTTCAATGAACCATAAACAATTAATGAACATGCACCTGTGGAGCAGTTGTTTAGACACTAACAGCTTACAGACGGTAGGCAATTAAGGTCACAGTTATGAAAACTTAGGACACTAAAGAGGCCTTTCTACTGACTCTGAAAAACACCAAAAGAAAGATGCGCAGGGTCACTGCTCATCTGCGTGAATGTGCCTTAGGCATGCTGCAAGGAGGCATGAGGACTGCAGATGTGGCCAAATTGTAATGTCCGTACTGTGAGATACCTAAGACCGCAGTACAGGGAGACAGGACGGACAGTTGATCGTCCTCGCAGTGGCAGACCATGTGTAACACCTGCACAGGATCGGTACAGCCGAACGTCACACCTGCAGGACAAGTACAGGATGGCAACAACAACTGCCTGAATTACACCAGGAACGCACAATCCCTCCATCAGTGCTCAGACTGTCCGCAATAGTCTGAGAGACGCTGGACTGAGGGCTTGTAGGCCTGCTGTAAGGCAGGTCCTCACCAGAGATCACCGGCAACAAAGTCACCTATGGTCACAAACCCACCGTCGCTGGACCAGACAGGACTGGGAAAAAAGTACTCTTCACTGACGAGTCGCAGTTTTGTCTCACCAGGGGTGATGGTCAGACTCTGGTTTATCGTCGGAGGAATGAGCGTTCCACCGAGGCCTACTCTGGAGCGGGATCGATTTGGAGGTGGAGGGTCCGTCACGGTCTCGGGCAGTGTTTCACATCATCGGACTGAGCTTGTTGTCATTGCAGGCAATCTCAACGCTGTGTGTTACAGGGAAGACATCCTCCTCCCTCATGTGGTACCATTCCTGCAGACTAATCCTGACATAACCCTCCAGCATGACAATGCCACCAGCCATACTGCTCGTTTTGTGCATGATTTCCTGCAAGACAGGAATGCCGGTGTTCTGCCATGGCCAGCGAAGAGCCTGGATCTCAATCCTATTGAGCACATCTGGGACCTGTTGGATCGGAGGGTGGCTTGGTGGAAAAGTGTGGTAACATATCACAGATATGTTAGCGTGCACTGCGCCCGGCCCGCCACAGGAGTTGCTGGTGTGCAATGAGACAAGGACATCCCTACCGGCCAAACCCTCCATAACCCGGACGACGCCGGCTGCGACAGAGCCTGGGCACGAACCCAGAGTCTCTGATGGCACAGCTGGCGCTGCAATGCAGTGCCCTGGACCACTGTGCCACCCGTGGGAGGCCCCACGTTGTGCATTCTAAGCAAGTCAAGTCCAGTCGTAACAAGTTGTCTGAAATCATTTGAGGCTACCAGACAGACCTTTTCATTAGATTTTGATTAGGTAATAATACATTTTATTCTGTCTGACAATATTTTTATACATTGTCAAATTGTGAATGAAGAGACTGATGAACAGCCCAGCATGGAATTGACAGAGGCAGGGAAAATGGAAAAAAAACTCTTATTTTGTATTTTTACCAAAAAGCGACTGAGAATCCTTCCACAGTCACATGCAAGTAAGACATTTTGATTTCTATATATGATTACAAAGACCAGATACTGAGCTTTTCAAAACCCTTACATTTGCTAAACAACAAAAAACTAAATGCTCTTTCAAAATATCCCTTATTCTTGGGATAACCGCAAGTCCATCCATTTCTCAAGTGAGCATTCGCAAGACAAAAGTATGTTTGGAAAAATATATTCTATTTCGATTGTATTCCGTTATATTCTTACTATACACACCATATACTGAGTGTACAAAACAGTAAGAACACCTTCCTAATATTTCAGTTGCACCCCCGCTTTTATCCTCAGAAGAGGATCAATTTTCTGGGGCATGGACTCAACAAGGTGTCGAAAGCATTCCACAGGGATGCTGAGCGTGAAACCCAGCAGCGTTGAAATTCTTGGTACAAACTGGTGCGCCTGGCACCTGCTACCCCGTTCAATAAAGTCTTTTGACTTGCCCATTCACCCTCTGAATGGCACACAGACAATCCATGTCTCAATTATCTCAAGGCTTAAAAATCCTTCTTTACCCGGCTCCTCCCCTTCATCTACACTGATTGGTATTCATCACGACTATTCTAGTGTTAAATAATTCAAATGCTTTGATGTCTGTCCTATCATTAGTATTGTATCCTCTGCATTATTAAATCGGTGACCAACATACCTTGTTGGCAAGTGGGACTTGATGGTTTTTGTAATATAAGGAGTAACATAACATTACTTTGCACAGAAAGTAGTATTGTAATATAACACATTATTTTGATTGAAAGTTACGAGCAATACGTCATATTTTACAAGTAACGAATCCCAACACTGATCGATCATATGTGGTTGCAGCAAGGATAGGTTTATAAACTGATTTTGGATAAAGTAAAGTTGGAGCAAAAAAAACAATTTATTTTTCATTTACAACAATTGGTGCACCTCTACTGGTTAATCTGGGGAGGTATAGTTTGTCATCATGTGGTAGTTAATGCGTTGTTGTGTCAAATAAACCTGTGTCACTGTTGCACCGCTGGCTCTCCACAGCATTGCTATCTGCTGCTGACGGAACTCATCCTGACAGGACTGCGGTTGCCGTGGATACCTTGGTCAATAAGAGATGTGAAAAACATGAGACCCTATACTCTTTAGTATTGTATGAACATACACAACATAGCAGCTATAGTAGTACACGGCTGTAGCTTGATGTTTAAAGTTGGGGGGAGAAAATGTTACAGTCCAGCCTGCAGTAGCCCTGTCCAGTTGGGCCAGATGAGACACACTGTCCCTTTGCACTGAGGACCAATCAACAGGATTTTGGGTTACAGACTGCTCCTATAGACTGTTAATCTCTGTAGGTTTTACTTATCTAAACTACGTTAAAGTAAGTTTCATTACTAACGGTGACCTATAGGCCTTGCTCCCTGTGAAAGAAATCAATTTCATTGAGCAATTTGACCCTACCATTTGCCAATGCATTCGGGAAAGTATTCAAACCCCTTCCCCTTTTCCACATTTTGTTAAGTTACAGCCCTATTCTAAAATTGATTGAATTTTTTTTCCAAGATGAAACCAAGATTGAACTCTTTGGCCTATTAAGCATCACATCTGGAGGAAACCTAGCACCATCCCTATGGTGAAGCATGGTGGTGACAGCATCATTTTGTGGGCATGTTTTTCAGCAGCAGGGACTGGGAGACTAGTCAGGATCAAAGGAAAAATGTACAGAGAAACTTGATAAAAACCTGCTCCAGAGCACTCAGGACCTCAGTCTGGGGTGAAGGTTCACCTTTCAACAGGACAACGACTAAGCACACAGCCAGCACACAGCCAACACAATGCAGAAGTGGCTTCGGGACAAGTCTCTGAATGTCCTTGAGTGGGCCAGCCAGAGCCCGGACTTGAACCCGATCAAACATCTCTGGAGACCTGAAAATAGCTCTGCAGCGACTCTCCCCATCCAACTTGACAGAGCTTGAGAGGATCTGCAGAGAAGAATGAGAGAAACTCCCCAAATACAGGTGTGCCAAGCATGAAGACGTGAGGCTACAATAGCTGCTTCAACAAAGTACTGAGTAAAGGGTCTGAATACTTATGTAAATGTGATATTTCCGTTTTTTTTTTTTTAACACATTTGCAAAAATAATAAATGAAACTGTTTTTGCTTTATAAGGTATTGCTTTATAAGGTATTGTGTCTAGATTGATGAGGGGAAAAACTATTTAATCATCCTAAGAATAAATCTAATGTAACAAAATGTAGAAAAAGTTAAGGGGTCTGAATACTTTCCCAATACACCGTATGGGTTATTCATATGTTAAGACATTTACAACCAATCCCCAGGTCAAAAGGTCAATGTTGTTTGTCTCACCTGTACAGCTGCCCAGGCTGGGGTCATAACCTGGCAGCTGCTCCTCCTGAAACACCCTCTTCAAGTTCACCCTGAGCATCTCCTCTTTATCTTCATCTGTATTCTTTCCTTCACTCTCTCTTCTTCCTCCATCTGTCTCCTCTCTTTCTCTGTACGGGGAATTCTGTAAAGCCTCCAAAATGTTCTCCTCCCTCTCGTCATTGGTCCAGGTGATGGGCACTGTGGGCCAATCGATGCCAAGCAATCGGAGGAAGACAATGATGTCACTTTCCTCTGGCAGCACAGGGCAGCAGGACACAATAAACCTGAGAAAAACAGTGATGCCACTGACATATGATATAGTGGTAAAGCAACACCCAATCATGTAGTAACCAAAAAAAGTGTTAAATCAAAATATATTTTATATTTGAGATTCTTCAAAGTAGCCACCCTTTGCCTTGATAACAGCTTAGCACACTTGGCATTCTCTCAACCAGCTTCACCTGGAATGCTTTTCCAAGTCTTGAAGGAGTTCCCACATACGCTGAGCGCTTGTTGGCTGCTTTTCCTTCACTCTGCGCTCTGACTCATCCCAAACCATCTCAATTTGGTTGAGGTCGGCAGAATGTGGAGGCCAAGTCATCTGATGCAGCACTTTATCACTCTCCTTCTTGGTCAAATAGCCCTTACACAGCCTGGAGGTGTGTTGGGTCATTGTCCTGTTGAAAAACTAATGATAGTGGGTCTAAGGGCAAATCTGATGGGAAGGAGTATCGCTGCAGAATGCGGTGGTAGCCATGCTGGTTAAGTGTGCCTTGAATTCTAAATAAAAATAACTGACAGTGTCACCAGCAAAGCACACACACACCATCACACCTCCTCCATGCTTTAAGGTGAGAAATACAGATGTTGAGATTAGAGGTCGACCGATTATGATTTTTCAACGCCGATACCGATTATTGGAGGACCATGAAAGCCGATACCGATGAATCCGCCTATTTATTTATTTATTCTAATGACAATTACAACAATACTGAATGAACACTTATTTTAACTTAATATAATACATCAATCGAATTAATTTAGCCTCAAGTAAATAATGAAACATGTTCAATTTGGTTTAAATAATGCAAAAACAAAGTGTGGGAGAAGAAAGTAAAAGTGCAATATGTTCCATGTAAAATATGTGCCATGTAAGAAAGCTAATGTTTCAGTTCCTTGCTCAGAACATAAGAAAGCTGGTGGTTCCTTTTAACATGAGTCTTCAATATTCCCAGGTAAGAAGTTTTAGGTTGTAGTTATTATAGGAATTATAGGACTATTTCCCTCTATACCATTTGTATTTCATTAACCTTTGACTATTGGATGTTCTTATAGGCACTTTAGTATTGCCAGTGTAACAGTATAGATTCCGTCCTTCTCCTCGCTCCTCCCTGGGCTCGAACCAGCAACACCACGACAATTAGCGCGCGCTAACTAGCTAGCCATTTCACTTCGGTTACACGAGCCTCATCTCGGGAGTTGATAGGCTTGAAGTCATAAACAGCGCAATGCTTGACTCACAAAGAGCTGCTGGCAAAACGCACGAAAGTGCTGTTTGAATTAATGTTTACGCGGCTGCTTCTGCCTACCACCGCTCAGTCAGATACTTGTATGCTCAGTCAGATTATATGCAACGCAGGACACGCTAGATATTATCTAGCAATATCAACCAACCATGTGTCGTTAACTAGTGATTATGACTGATTGTTTTTTATAAGATAAGTTTAATGCTAGCTAGCAACTTACCTTGAGTTACGCGAATGCAGTAAACCCTTGTGGAGTGCAACGAGAGAGAGGCAGGTCATTATTGCGTTGTACTGGTTAAGTTTGCAAGATTGGATCCCCCGAGCTGACAAGGTGAAATCTGTCGTTCTGCCCCTGAACAAGGCAGTTAACCCACTGTTCCTAGGCAGTCATTTAAAATAAGAATGTGTTCTTAACTGACTTGCCTAGTTAAATAAAGATGAAATAAAAGGTGTAAAAAAACATTTTTTTTTAAAAGATTGTTATTTAAACTTTAAATCGGCCCTAATTAAAATCAGCCATTCCGATTAAATCGGTTGACCTCTAGTTGAGATCATCCGTTCACCCACACCGTGTCTCACAAAGACACAGCGGTGCTAACCAAAAGTCTCCAATTTGAACTCCAGACCAGAGGACAAATTTCCACTGGTCTAATGTCCATTGCTCGTTTTTCTTGGCCCAAGCAAGTCTCTTCTTCTAATTGGTGTCCTTTAGTAGTGGTTTCTTTGCAGCAATTTGACCACGAAGGCCTGATTCACACGGTCTCCTCTGAGCAGTTGATGTTGAGATGTGTCTGTTACTTCAGCTCTGTGCATTTACTTGGGCGAGGCTGGTAACTCTAATGAACTTATCCTCTGCAGCAGAAGCAACTCTGGGTATTCCTTTCCTGTGGTGGTCCTCATGAGAGACAGTTTTATCACAGAGCTTGATGTTTTTTGCGACAGCACTTGAAATTTTCTGGATTGAATGACCTTAAAGTAATGGACTGTTGTTTCTCTTTACTTATTTGAGCTGTTATTGCCATAGTATAGACTTAGTATTTTACCAAATAGGGCCATCTTCTGAATACCACCTCTACCTTGTCACAACATTACTGATTGGCTGAAACGCATTAAGGAAAGAAATTCCACAAATTCACTTTTAACAAGGCAGACCTGTTAATTGAAATGCATTCCAGGTGACTACCTCATGAAGCTGGTTGAGAGAATGCCAAGAGTGTGCAAAGCTGTCAGACTATTTGAAGAATATCAAATATATTTAGATTTGTTTAACAATTTTCTGGTTACTACATGATTCCATGTGTATTTTCATTGTTTTGATGTCTTCAATATTATTCTACAATGTAGAAATTTGTAAAAATAAAGAAAAACCCTTGAATTAGTAGGTTTTCTTAAACTTTTGACCGGTTGTGTAGGCGTGTCCAAATTTGACTATGGTAGAATAGTAATCTCCTTACTCACCCCTGTCTCCTCAGTAGCGCCCCTAAGTGGTCAGTCAGCAGCACAGTGCGTAGTTGCCCCAGCGTGAGGGTGTCAGGGGAGGGTACATTTGGTTTGGGGTGCAGGGCGGGGCAGTTGAGCACCACACACCCCTGTCTCTGGCAGGGAGGCTTCAGGTACACCGACACGTCACTCAGGACCTTCTGAAACGCAGCAGTCCGGTCGACCCACACCCTCAGCCCCTCTCCTATGAGTTCCCCTCCAGCCACAGGGAGAACCCCTGTCCCTCTCAGGGACTGCACTCTAACCATCACCGCTGGGGGAACCTACACACAAACACATCGCACTTACAGTCTGAAATGTACATACACCTTAGCCAAATACATTTCAACTAAATTCCTGACATTTAATCCTAGTAAAAAAATCCCTGTTTTAAGTCAGTTAGGGTCCCGTGGTGTTTACTTGCATACTATTGTTTGTACAGATGAATGTGGCACCGTCAGGCATTTGTAAATTGCTCCCAAGGATGAACCAGACATGTGGAGGTCTACAGTTTGTTTTCTGAGGTCTTGGCTGATTTATTTTGATTTTCCCATGATGTCAAGCAGAGGCACGTAGTTTGAAGGTAGGCCTTGAAATACATCCACTGGTACATCTCCAATTGACTCAAATGATGTTAATTAGCCTATCAGAAACTTCTAAAGCCATAACATAATTTTCCAGAATTTTCCAAGCTGTTTAAAAGGCACAGTCAACTTAGTGTATGTAAACTTCTGACCCACTGGAATTGTGACAGATTAATTCACTTATAATTCACTGTGTCTAACCATTGTTGGAAAGATGACTTGTGTCATGCAAAGTAGATGTCCTAACAGACTTGCCAAAACTATAGTTTGTTAACAAAAGAAAATCAGTGGAGTGGTTGAGAAACGAGTTTTAATGACTCCAACCCAAGTGTATGTAAACTTCCGATTCCAACTGTACATGCTGTCCATGGATAGCAGACAGTGCATATGTCTTTGCATGCTAGAAAACTATCACACGCACACAGTCAAAAACTATTGCAGTAATAGCCTTCTGCCTGTAGTGGTATATGCTTCATTTGCCTCCTGCAGGACTGTGTGGTGTTGTATTGACCGATGCCATGTGGGAACACGCTGGCACATTTTGCAGGTTGACCCACATTGTATTTGCCAGTCAGGGGTTTATAATACTTGCCGCAATGTTTAAATGTTATGTCGATGATGGCAATGCCAACAGTCTCAAATATGAAAATGTATGAATTCAATTTCGTTCACAATCATCAAGTGGAAGTTGACAGTTTGGGGTTCAATTTGCCTCCACATATCTCTCGAGTTCAACCTGTCAAAGAGAAAAGCGCGTGCTGTCAACTGCATATCTGTGAACACATACATTACAACCAGTGCACCAACTGCAAAACAATTCTAAGGCAAATTACAATGGGGTTATACGAGACTTAAATAACTAACTGTTAATCTAACGTTAACAGACCGACCTGTCCGTCTGCATAAAGCGTATTCAGCACCGTGGTGGGTGACAAGAAGTCCCTGTTTCGGAGATTCTTAGCGCTGCTTTCTTTGAACCAAAGCTTCTCCGGCTCACTCGAGATTCTGCCCCCGCTACCCAGACCATTAGCATCAGGAACATTTTGAGGCTCTCCCCGTAGTGCGGAGCCCAGAGCTTGGACGGTATGGGTGATCCGAAATGGCGTCTCCTCAATATTCTCCATCACTAACTCACAACCTGGTCATCACTTCAGCTGAGCTATACGGTATCGTAGTACTTTCTGCTTTATGACAGCTAGTTTTTCAAATAGAAAAACATGCATTCAGTTGATCCAGTTAGTCTGTCGATATCGTATTGGCTGTAAATGACTGCATAATAATCACAACGCGGAACTGTAGAGTGCAAATGTTGTTTCCCCGAATCCCGTTTACTTGTGAAGTACGGCAAAAGCGCGAGTTTAGGTCCATTTTATGTGTGGCAGGGTTGCCTGTTCAGCACAATGTATGAAACTCAAATGAACTTTCTGCAAACATTAAATGGTAGACATGTCGTAGATGTTAGAATTACAGTTTATTATATGGCTTCTCCTACTTTTTCAATAATGTCATGGTCTCTGGATTAATTCAGATCAGTGGCAAGTGGTGCAGAGGCCCACCTGTTTAGCTATTAAAATATATATGTTTGTTTTTCGGTTGCATGTTTTGCATGTTATTTTGGCATTAATACGTCAAATATCAGTTTGCAAACAATGTAAAAACTAATCATGATTAAGTTAATAAAGCTGCATACAAACATTATCTATTTTTTGCTTTCTTGAGTAAGGCAGGTTTTTCAGCCTATCCCAGTAGGAAATACAAAGCTACGGGTTGGTAATGTTCTCTAATTGCGCCGTGATTGGCTCAGTGTTCTGTCACTCATGGGGACACTTTGTCGGAGCAAAATCTTCAGGGAGAGCTAGGAAATTCAAGCCCCCTTGGGTGCTGCCATATACACTGCTCAAAAAAATAAAGGAAACACTAAACTAACACATCCTAGATCTGACTGAATGAAATATTCTTATTAAATACTTTTTTCTTTACATAGTTGAATGTGCTGACAACAAAATCACACAAATGATCAATAGAAATCAAATTTATCAACCCATGGAGGTCTGGATTTGGAGTCACACTCATAATTAAAGTGGAAAACTACACTACAGGCTCATCTAACTTTGATGTAATGTCCTTAAAATAAGTCAAAATGAGGCTCAGTAGTGTGTGTGGCCTGGGCATGCTCCTGATGAGGTGGCGGATGGTCTCCTGAGGGATCTCCTCCCAGACCTGGACTAAAGCATCCGGCTACTCCTAGACAGTCTGTGGTGCAACCTGGCGTTGGTGGATGGAGCGAGACATGATGTCCCAGATGTGCTCAATTGGATTCAGGTCTAGGGAACGGGCAGGCCAGTCCATAGCATCAAAGCCTTCCTCTTGCAGGAACTGCTGACACACTCCAGCCACATGAGGTCTAGCATTGTCTTGCATTAGGAGGAACCCAGGGCCAACCGCACCAGCATATGGTCTCACAAGGGGTCTGAGGATCTCATCTCAGTACCTAATGGCAGTCAGGCTACCTCTGGCGAGGTAGGCTACCACTGTGCAGCCCCCCAAAGAAATGCCACCCCACACCATGACTGACCCACCGCCAAACCGGTCATGCTGGAGGATGTTGCAGGCAGCAGAACGTTCTCCACGGTGTCTCCAGACTCTGTCACGTCTGTCACATGTGCTCAGTGTGAACCTGCTTTCATCTGTGAAGAGCACAGGGCGCCAGTGGCGAATTTGCCAATCTTGGTGTTCTCTGGCAAATGCCAAACGTCCTGCACGTTGTTGGGCTGTAAGCACAACCCCCACCTGTGGACGTCGGGCCCTCATACAACCCTCATGGAGTCTGTTTCTGACCGTTTGAGCAGACACATGCACATTTGTGGCCTGCTGGAGGTCATTTTGCAGGGCTCTGGCAGTGCTCCTCCTGCTCCTCCTGGCACAAAGGCGGAGGTAGCGGTCCTGCTGCTGGGTTGTTGCCCTCCTACGGCCTCCTCCACGTCTCCTGATGTACTGGCCTGTCTCCTGGTAGCGCCTCCATGCTCTGGACACTACGCTGACAGACACAGCAAACCTTCTTGCCACAGCTCGCATTGATGTGCCATCCTGGATGAGCTGCACTACCTGAGCCACTTGTGTGCGTTGTAGACTCCATCTCATGCTACCACTAGAGTGAAAGCACCGCCAGCATTCAAAAGTGACCAAAACATCAGCCAGGAAGCATAGGAACTGAGAAGTGGTCTGTGGTCACCACCTGCAGAACCACTCCTTTATTGGGGGTGTCTTGCTAATTGCCTATAATTTCCACCTGTTGTCTATTCCATTTGCACAACAGCATGTGAAATTTATTGTCAATCAGTGTTGCTTCCTAAGTGGACAGTTTGATTTCACAGAAGTGTGATTAACTTGGAGTTACATTGTGTTGTTTAAGTGTTCCCTTTATTTTTTTGAGCAGTGTATTTACATTTGAAGTGCACATCCAAGAAAGCTTAAGGTCATTGGCCACAGATAAAATGTCAAATCACGTTATAGCTACCATAGTTTTGATTGGACTGTTCATGTCAACATCATATTTTCCAAATCTTAGCTAGCAACATAGACAAACAGTCATCATCATGAATCACGTCAAAACATATACTGGCAAATCCTTTTCAATCCTTGTCATATGAAGATAAATTATAGATAGAACGTATCTGTGCTCATTGGCCATTGGACATAAACATTACACAAGAATTTGGAAATCGCAAATTCAACAATGAGTGGTTTGGAAGGAATCAGTGGCTAACTGCAAGCATTGCAAGCAATCACTATTTTGACTCCCCTGCTATTCGGTGGAGAGGGTGAGGTCCAAGTAAGGGTTTAAGGGTCTTTTCAAAGCTTAAAAGGACAAACATTCACACGCAACACCATGGGCCAGAAAATGTTGAATATATTGGCCATGCTGTCAATCCAGCAGGATTTCTGCCACGCTCAAAACAACTGGAAACTCGGAACTGAGAAATCTCAGACTTCTGTGAGTTCAAGAGATCTGGCCACTCAGGATTTTTTTTTGCTCAGACTGGGAAAATATATTTTGAATGGTCATCCAACTTGGAATTCGACCTGAAGATCACTGACGTCATGATTCAACCTAGTTTTTTTCCCCCAAGTTCCCAGTTGTCTTGAAAGCACCATAAATCCAGAGAATGCCAGACTTTGATGACAAAACATTTGCCCACAAGAAGGACCGCCGCTCCACCTTCCTGGTCAAGTGAGCACAGCACAACAGTGAGTCCAAAAATGTATTGTATGCTTCTGCATAAATTATGTAATATGCAAGGGAGATATGTATAGTGTAGCTAAGAAAGTAATACTATGTGTATGTTGTAAGCTGTTAGAAGCCCATGTGCCTCACCCTAATAATTTGATCTATTTACCCTCTTAATTTCACCTACTTTTCTGACTTGGTGGTGCACATGTAGCTTATAGCCTGTTTTATAGAAATGTCATCATCAAATATTGTAAGAGCTTTCATTGTCTGCTTATAGAGAATACTGAACGAATGACCCGTGTTCTGAATTCTGTCGCTGTACATTTCAAAAGTGCTGAAAAAGTGCTGACTACGTCCGTTTTAGCTCGCTCATTAATGTCGTAATCAAAATTACAGATTGCCTCTTATGCGCTCATCATTCCCTGATGCCATAGTTTGACATCTAAATTGTCAGTAGAAACCACATTTGTTTAGGCAAGTCAGCCATGTCAGCTACGTTTTTTAAAGACAGTAAATGAGGCTAAATGAACTGTTTTACTGCCAGACAAGGTTCCACTGATAGCCAGGTGTAGCAGTGGTAAGGATTCACTCTGTGGTGCTGAAAAGAAAGCCCTGCTGTTGGGACAGCTTTATGTTGCTAAATTCTAAATTGCTAAATGCTAAATTCGCTGCTGATTCAAATATCTGGAGGTACACCCAGGCCCTGCATGTCCCCAGGCACCCTCATTTGTTGACTTCTGTGACCGACATAGGCTTGGTTTCATGCATGTCAACATCAGAAGCCTCCTCCCTAAGTTTGTTTTACTCACTGCTTTAGCACACTCTGCCAACCCTGATGTCCTTGCCGTGTCTGAATCCTGGCTTAGGAAGGCCACCAAAAATTCTGATATTTCCATACCCAACTATAACACTTTCCGTCAAGATAGAACTGCCAAAGGGGGAGGAGTTGCATTCTACTGCAGAGATAGCCTGCAAAGTTCTGTCATACTTTCCAGGTCTATGCCCAAACTGTTCGAACTTCTAATTTTAAAAATGAATCTCTCCAGAAATAAGTCTCACTGTTGCCGCCTGCTACCGACCCCCCTCAGCTCCCAGCTGTACCCTGGACACCATCTGTGAATTGATCGCCCCCCCCCCCCCCCCATCTAGCTTCAGAGTTCGTTCTGTTAGGTGACCTAAACTGGGATATGCTTAACAGTCCTACAATCTAAGCTAGATGCCCTCAATCTCACCCAAATCATCAAGGAACCCACCAGGTACAACCCTAAATCCGTAAACATGGGCACCCTAATTGACCTTATCCTGACCAACTTGCCCTCCAAATACACCTCTGCTGTCTTAAATCAGATCTCAGCGATCATTGCCTCATTGCTTGTATCCGCTACGGGTCAGCAGTCAAACGACCACCCCTCATCATTGTCAAACGCTCCCTAAAACACTTCTGCGAGCAGGCCTTTCTAATCGACCTGGCCCGGGTATCCTGGAAGGATATTGATCTCATCCCGTCAGTTGAGGATGCCTGGTCATTCTTTAAAAGTAACTTCCTCAACATCTTAGACAAGCATGCCCCGTTCAAAAAATACAGAACTAAGAACAGATATAGCCCTTGGTTCACTCCAGACCTGACTGCCCTCGACCAGCACAAAAACATCCTGTGGCGGACTGCAATAGCATCGAATAGTCCCCGCGATATGCAACTGTTCAAGGAAGTCAGGAACCAATACACGCAGTCAGTCAGGAAAACAAAGGCAAGCTTTTTCAAGCAGAAATTTGCATCCTGTAGCTCTAACTCCAAAAAGTTCTGGGACACTGTAAAGTCCATGGAGAACAAGAGCACCTCCTCCCAGCTGCCCACTGCACTGAGGCTAGGTAACCCGGTCACCACCGATAAATCCATGATAATCGAAAACTTCAACAAGCATTTCTCAACGGCTGGCCATGCCTTCCTCCTGGCTCCTCGGCCAAAAGCTCCGTCCCCCCCCACAGCTACTCGCCCACGCCTCCCCAGCTTCTCCTTTACCCATTTCCAGATAGCAGATGTTCTGAAAGAGCTGCAAAATCTGGACCGATACAAATCAGCTGGGCTTGACAATCTGGACCCTCTATTTCTGAAACTGTCCGCCGCCATTATCACAACCCCTATTACCAGCCTGTTCAACCTCTCCTTCATATCATCTGAGATCCCCAAGGATTGGAAAGATGCCGCGGTCATCCCCCTCTTCAAAGGGGGAGACACCCTGGACCCAAACTGTTACAGACCTATATCCATCCTGCCCTGCCTATCTAAGGTCTTCGAAAGCCAAGTCAACAAACAGATCACTGACCATCTCGAATTCGAGCTTCAATGCCATACAACACTCCTTCCATGGCCTCCAACTGCTCTTAAACGCTAGTAAAACCAAATGCATGCTTTTCAACCGTTCGCTGCCTGCACCCGCACGCCCGACTATCATCACCACCCTGGATGTTTCCGACGTAGAATATGTGGACATCTATAAGTACCTAGGTGTCTGGCTAGACTGCAAACTCGCCTTCCAGACTCATATCAAACATCTCCAATCCAAAATCAAATCTAGAGTCGGCTTTCTATTTCGCAACAAAGCCTCCTTCACTCACGCCACAAAACTTACCCTAGTAAAATGTGTAACTCTGTGTAACTCCATGTGTAACTCTGTGTTGTTGTCTGTTCACACTGCTATGCTTTATCTTGGCCAGGTCGCAGTTGCAAATGAGAACTTGTTCTCAACTAGCCTACCTGGTTAAATAAAGGTCAAATAAAAAAAATCTATCTGAATTTGTTTTCATTCTTCATACAAAAAAATGTTTGGTAAAGAAACTCATGTGGTCAATTTGTTCCAATGACAAGTCATGATAAATCATTATGTTCTTATGGTGGTTGCCAGGAACATAGGGCTGGTTCATGCTCAGTGGACCGCAGGCCTACAGTCAGGCTCATTTGGACGGTAGCCTACAGATGTTCATGAAGTCTCAGTATAGTCTTACTAAGTGGAATAAGGAGTTAAACATTTTAAACTATGCCTGGTATGTATGTAAGAACTAACTGTAATGTAAACTGGCTCTGTAATGTAAACTGAATTAGACAATTGGACAGCACACACATATCCATGGACATATGACATGGTATAGTAAATTATCTTAAGTGTTCCCAGACAATATAACGAATGGATACTGTGAATAAAATCCAGTTATATTTTAATTCAGAATAACAGGGCAACAATTCAGAAACAATAGCCTGACGATAAATCAATTGACACACTACATTAATCAGCTAAAATAAATAGCTTAAGCTGCTCATGTCCTATATAGAAGCTGGTGTCATTCTTTGCTGACACGAAATTCCCGGGGCTTATAGTATTTGTCAAACCGGGAGAAAACGTGTCATTGAAGAACATCACCTATTAGTTATTGAAGAGTCAACTGCAGCCACATCACACTAAAAGACACTCACTGACTCAAGTACACCAGGAAGTATGTTTCTCTCTACAAACGGTCAGACTGTTGGATGTTGCGAAACGGGATGGAAACGGAGCTCACATCCAGCTGCTTTTGAAAGACACAGCTGCTTTATGGGTTCCGTTACCACCCTACCCGCTAACACCACTACTGAGTGTCCCATTCACAATTTAAACTAATGTCATTTAAACTCAGGTTCACTTTCTATTCTGAATTTAGCTGCCTTCTTGGGGTGGAAAAAAGACGGTCTATCCTGTTCCATTCATATCTTTAAGTCTTGAAAAACCTGTTTCATGTCTGTAGAGAGAGGGAGAAAGAGAAAGCAGGTCAGTGTATTGAAGGTAGAGCAGCTAAAGAGAATGATAAAAGCAAAGGGTTCTGGGAGAGATAAAAGGAAATGATAGGATGGCTGTGTGACTTAGTTAAGTCATTTTACTTTAAATCTCACAGGTTCTGCTATCTACAAAACTACTGAAAGAAACACAGAGAATAGTTCAAAGGGACAGCCAGAGATAGAGAGAGGACAAAAAGCATAACAATTAATTATCAGAGACAGACGGACACACTCACTTATTGATTGAAGTCATCTCCTCTTAAGGTGCGAAGGGAAGCAAGTGTCTCTGATCAATAGAAGATGTGAACGCAAAACAGAAAGTAATAGGAAAAGGAATACTTTGTGTAAATCAAAACAAGAGAGAACCAGAGAGGAGTATTTGTTTAAGGAAGATAAATAAATATCAAGAAAGGGTTGACTGAGGACAGCCATCCAAAGTGAAAGACAAAAACAGACAAAAAAAGACAAGTCCCATTTCTGAAAAGATAGTTACCGTATGGGCTCAGCTCAGGTCACCATAATCTTGATCCCACTTTCCTGTCACCCTCCTGAATCGGCACATATGTGTATGTGTTGCTCTATTTATGAGTCTTCACTTCCTCCTAAATACACAAAAAAATGTATTTCACTTTCACTTCTGCAGAGCAATTGACCACAACTCCTCCTTTGCGCCATCCCTTTCCTTGTCACAACAACACTTTACTACTGTACCACTACCACCTGCCATTTTAAGTGATTTATACAGTTGATATGCACTACATATAGATGTTCCAAAAGATACAATATAAAATAGCTCTGTTACAGTAGTCAAGGCTTCAGCCTTATGGAGTTGCTAATTGTAGACACCTGTCTGTCGGATTAGTGGGACAGGTGTGTGTGTGTTTCCACTGGTGCGTCACGCTGTGAGGTGTCTGGAAAGTCCGGAGGATTTGGAGGTGTAGCTGCCCCCCCCCCCCCCCCCCCCCCCCCCCCCTCCTCAGTCCTCTTCTTCATGGTCCAGTATGATCGAGATGTGTACTAGACAGGATGGTTATAAACGCTAAATCACAGAATTTAAATACAACACTATATATTATATTGAATCTATCTGCCCTAAAAACAGTCAAGGCAATATTTATTTCATTCAACTTAGAGGTTTTCCATCCCCAACTCTTACCTTAATACAAGGCAATACAACACGGATGGCATTTCCTATCAGACCTGTGTTCAAACACTATTTAGGGAATTTCAATTACTTTCAAATACATTTGAGTAATTATTTGAATCTTTTTTTATTTGGAAATACAAGTAGTTGATATTGGAATGTATATGGAAATACATGTATTCTTGTTATATGTACAGTACCGTTCAAAAGTTTGGGGTCACTTAGAAATGGCCTTGTTTTTGAAAGAAAAGCACATTTTTTATACATTCAAATAACATCAAACTGATCAGAAATACAGAGTAGACATTGTTAATGTTGTAAATGACTATTGTAGCTGGAAACTGCAGATTTTTAATGGATTATCTACATAGCCGTACAGAGGCCCATTATCAGCAACCATCACTCCTGTGTTCCAATGGCACGTTGTGTTAACTAATCCAAGCAAAACACCAGTCTCAACGTCAACAGTGAAGAGGCGACTCCAGGATGTTGGCCTTTTAGGCAGAGTTGCAAAGAAAAAGCCATATCTCAGACTGGCCAATAAAATTAAAGATTAAGATGGGCAAAAGAACACAGACACTGGATAGGGGAACTCTCCCTAGAAGGCCAGCATCCCAGAGTCGCCTCTTCACTGTTGACGTTGAGACTGGTGTTTTTGCAGGTACTATTTAATGAAACTGACAGTTGAGAACTTGTGAGGTGGCTGTTTCTCAAACTAAACACTCTAATGTACTTGTCCTCTTGCTCAGTTGTGCACCGGGGCCTCCCACTCCTCTTTCTATTCTGTTTAGAGCCAGTTTGCGCTGTTCTGCGAAGGGAGTAGTACACAGCATGGTACGAGATCTTAAGTTTCTTGGCAATTTCTTGCATGGAATAGCCTACATTTCTCAGAACAAGTATAGACTGGTGAGTTTCAGAATTAAGTTATTTGTTTCTGGCCATTTTGAGCCTGTAATCGAACCCACAAATGCTGATGCTCCAGATACTCAACTAGTCTAAAGAAGGACAGTTTTAATGCTTCTTTAATCAAAACAACAGTTTTCAGCTGTGCTAACATAATTGCAAAATTGGCAAAGGGAAAGAAGGAATGTTTGCAAGTAAAGAAAAAAATCACATTTACATAAGTATTCAGACCCTTTTATTACTTGGTTGAAGCACTTTGGCAGCGATATCAGCCTTTAGTCATATTTGGGGAGTTTCCCCACACCCCATTCTTCTCTGCAGATCCTCTCAAGCTATGTCAGGTTGGATAGGGAGCATCTGGTCTCTGGCTGGGCCACTGAAGGACATTCAGAGTCTTGTCCCAAAGCCACTTCTGCGTTGTTTTGGCTATGTGCTTATTGGAAGGTGAACCTTCTACCTAGTCCTGAGCACTCTGGAACAGGTTTTCATCTCTCTTTACTTTGCTCTGTTCATCTTTCCCTCAATCCTGCCTAGTCTCCCAGTCCCTACCACTGAAAAACATCCCCACAGCATGATACTACCACCACCATGCTTCACCATAGGGATGGTGCCAGGTTTCCTCCAGGCGCGACACTTGGCATTCAGACCAAAGAGTTTAATCTTGGCTTCATTAGACCAGAGAATCTTGTTTCTCATGGTCTGAGATTCTTTATGTGCCTTTTGGCAAACCCCAAGCAGGCTGCCATGTGCCTTTTACTGAGGTGTGGCTTACTAATGGAGGCCACTGTGTTCTTGGGGACCTTCAATGCAGCAGAAATGTTTGGAACCCCTCCCCAGATCAGTGCCTCGGCACAATCCTGTCTCAGAGCTCTGTGGACAATTCCTTTGACCTGATGGCTTGGTTTTTGCTCTGACATGGACATTATACACACAGGTGTGTGCCTTTCCAAATCATATCCAATCATCTACTAGCCCCGGCCCACTAGCTTTCCTGAACGCTGTGTCCCCTGCTCGCCTAGCGTAGTAGTGACTACCGCACGGCACCCTGACTCACCTATTGCTGTTCTTTTGACCCTATGATCACTCGGCTACACAACTGATGCCCCCTGGACTGCTTCAATAACACGGTACCTCATTTGGTTTACCTGTCGGCCCCAGCCTCAAACTCAGGTCCTCTATGTACCTAACTAACCCGCTCTGCCCATTCATCGCCATTTACCCGTTGTTGTCTTAGCTCACCTGATCAACACCTGTGATTGCTTTATACCTCTCTCTAATGTCAATATGCCTAGAGCCCTCAGTCCAGCTCAAAATGCCTTAGATAGTTATTTTGTCCCACCCCACACACATGCGGAGACCTCACCTGGCTTAACTGGTTCCTCCAGAGACGAAACCGCTCTCATCGACACGCAACACCTAGGTTTACCTCGACTGTACTCCCATCCTACCATACCCTTGTCTGTACATTATGCCCTGAATCTACTCTACCACACCCAGAAATCTGCTCCTTTTATTCTCTGTCCCCAACGCACTAGACGACCAGTTCTTATAGCTTTTAGCCATACCCTTCTCCTACTTCTCCTCTGTTCCTCCGTTGATGTAGAGGTTGACCCAGGCGCTATCATTTGTTGATTTCTGTAACCGTAAAAGCCTTGGTTTCATGCATGCTAACATCAGAAGCCCCCTAAGTTTGTTTTATTCACTGCTTTAGCACACTCTGCCAACCCTGATGTCCTAGCCGTGTCTGAATCCTGGCTTAGGAAGGCCACAACAATTCTGAAATTTCCATCCCCAACTATAACATTTTCCAAGAAGAGAACTGCCAAAGGGGGTGGAGTTGCAATCTACTGCAGAGATCGACATCTTTCTTTGTTTTTCAGAGTCAGTAGAAAGGCCTCTTTAGTGTCCTAAGTTTTCATAACTGACCTTAATTGCCTACCATCTGTAAGCTGTTAGTGTCTTAACAACCGTTCCACAGGTGCATGTTCATTAATTGTTTATTGAACAAGCATGGGAAACAGTGTTTAAACCCTACAATGAAGATCTGTGAAGTTATTTGGATTTGTACTTATTATCTTTGGAAGACAGGGTCCTGAAAAATTGGCGTTTCATTTTTTGCTGAGTTCAAATACACATACACACACTGTATATACAGTGCCAGTCCAAGTTTGGACACACCTACTCAATGGGTTTTTCTTTATTTCTACATTGTAGAATAATAGTGAAAACATCAACTATGAAATAACACATGGAATCATGTAGAAACCAAAAGTGTTGAAAAAATCAAAATATGTAATTTGAGATTCTTCAAAGTAGCCACCCTTTGCCTCGATGAAAGCTTTGCACACCCTCAGCTTCATGAGGTAGTCACCTGGAATGCATTTCAATTAACAGGTGTGCCTTGTTAAAACTAATTTGTGGAGTTTCTTTCCTTCTTAATACATTTAAGCCAATTAGTTGTGTTGTGACAAGGTAGGTGTGGTATACAGAAGATAGCCCTATTTGGTAAAATACCAAGTCCATACTACGGCAAGAACAGCTCAAATAAGCAAAGACAAATGACAGTCCATCATTACTTTAAGACATTAAGGTCAGTCAATCCGGAAAATGTCGAGAACTTTGTTTCTTCAAGTGCAGTCGCAATTTGATGTGAATTGTAAAATCCACTTCAAATCAGTGTAGACGAAGGGGAGAAGACATGTTAAAGGATTTTTAAGCCTTGAGACATGGATTCTGTATGTGTGCCATTCAGAGGGTGAATGGGCCAGACAAAAGATTTAAGTGCCTTTGAACAGGGTACTGGTTTGAGTGTGTCAGGAACTGCAATGCTGCCAGGTTTTTCCACGTTCAACAGTTTCCCGTGTGTATCAAGAATGGTCCACCACCCAAAGGCCATCAAGCCAACTTTACACAACTCTAGGAAGCATTGGAATCAACTTGGGCCAGCATCCCAGCGGAACGCTTGACACCTTGTAGAGTCCATGTCCCGACGAACTGAGGCTGTTCTGAAGGCAAAAAAGGGTGCAACTCCATTTTTAAAGTGTTCCTAATGTTTTGTTCACTCAGTGTAAGCGACAAATATAATATTGACCAACCCATTGGGAATCTCACCGCACCCCAGATGCCATGTTTTGAAATTTGCAGAGGTGGATTAAAACTAAACTTGCATTGTAAAACTTCTGACAGCCAGCTTTCTAACTCTGCCCATAACTTTAGGACTTCGAGAAGGCATGAATTGAGTCATTGTTAGTTTTACACTTAAGACATGACTCTGCCGTTGTGCTGTAGAATTTGTGAATTTTGTCTCTTGTATAATACATTCTATACAGTAGTTTATACTGGATTAAGCATAGATTTTGTTAACTAATGTCATTTGTTATCTTCCAACACTCCATTTTGTGCCAAATATCAGTTATTTTTGTTATGCCTACTCCCACTCCCTCTCTCCAGCGAGTGATGTCGCCGGTCTACTAACCACCGGCACTAAATCTCATTTTATTGGTCACATACGTGTTTAGCAGATGTTATTGTGGGTGTAGCGAAATGCTTTTGTTTCTAGCTCCAACTGTGCAGTAATATCTAACAGTTGGAGTCAGGACATGTAGGTTGAAATATCAAAAACTCTGAACCAATTATTTTAATTTGGGGACAGGTCGAAAAGCATTAAACATTTATGGCAATGTAACTAGCTAACTTGCTGTTGCTAGCTAATTTGTTCTGGGATATAAACATTGGGTTGTTATTTTACCTGAAATGCACAAGGTCCTCTACTCCAACAATTAATCCACAAATAAAACGGTCAACCGAGTTCGTTTCTAGTAATCTCTCCTCCTTCAGGCTTCTTCTTCGGACATTATATGGCGGTTGGCAACCAACTTTAAAGTGCATTACCACAACCGACTGGAGTGTAGACCTCAGTTCATCTTTCAATCACCCACGTGGGTACATGCTCATAAAAATCAATGAGGAGATGGGAGAGGCAGGACTTGCAGTGTGTCGAGCATCACAAATAGAACCAAGTTCTATTTTAGCGCCTGACTACGCAGACACTCACGAGCAGTGTGGGTGCAATGATTGAATAACGTGTGCATTTATTTTGCAGCGCACGCAACGCGTCTGGTCAGCATGTATCAATTAAGCACACCTGCTCCCCATCATTACACACACCTGGACTTCATCACCTTGATTTACCTCCCTTTAATTTAGCCCACAGTAGCCTCAGTCATCAGCAGTAATGGTTTGTTTTCATGTTCAGTATAGATCCCCTGTTATGTTAATTTGCCTGTCATTATTGTTAATAAACTCACCTTCTGCATCTGCGTCTACGTGACACTTATGTAAGTCTTGGTTCCAATAGTTTATATTTTTCGGCCACATTATTTGAGAATACTTTATACACTGAAAATAAATATTAAAATTATAAATATGCATATATTTGAACCCAAATGTGTTTACAATATTTACACCACACTTGATAAATGACCACAATAACAAAAAAAGCTTGTTGAAAATGTTTACTTTTTTTATTTGACTTATTCAAATTCAGTTCATTTCAGAAGGACATGGGAGGCATCTGATTACACAAAAACACTCCATCACAGTACTGACAGACAGACATGCTCTTTCTGGGAGAGCAGAGCATGTCTGTCTGTGTCAGGGAAGACTGATGGTTAAGGTCATTTATGTTTCTGTTAGTGCTGAGCGATTAACCGTAATGTCATTTTTTTGCCCAACACGCCGTTTCTATGGAAATAAATCAAATAATTCACGAGAAAAATCAAGTCAAGGACTATGTGGAACGCTGTGCTGAAGGGTGTTGTAGTTTTCATTAAGCAAATATTCAACATAGTTTAGTGCAGAAAATTGGTATTTAACTATAATGATCATAATCCATTGCGCCTGTTCTTTCTGGCTTGGACAGAGATGGATACACTTACGCCTGCTACGTTAGGTTAAATACGCATAGACTGGATGAAAAAGGAATGTACACAACATGAGTGGTGTCTATTCATGGATGCCAAGGGAAGCTAGGCTTCCCCCAAAAATGGAAAAATATAACAATCTGTTTAATTTTCCTTAAATTCGCAAGAGGCTCTCTGTCTCTATAGCCCATATATCGGATGCTGTCTGGTCAAAAAGAGTATGATATTGTTGCCACCCGTAGCATTGAATGCAAGGGAAGCCAGTGAACATTTGCCCTCCCCAATATAAAATATTGCCAATCAGCATTAATCTAAACTGTGAATGGTCCTGGCGCACCAAAAAAAAAAGGGTCATGGGAAGCCAGTTTGGATTTGGCTTCACACCACATCAAGCCAAACGTCATTGGCAGAAAACTTGAATTGTTGTCCTCCGGTGGTTAGTCATCTAAAACAGCCATGGATGGCAATAGGGATTTGGACTTGTGATTTTACTTAATTCTCTGTACTGGCCAATTTTTTTAATCTAACTAGGCAAGTCAGTTAAAAACATTCTTATTTGATTATAACGGTGATTCTGATCCAACCATGAATTAATATATTGTGCCCCTGGCCTGATGTTAACTAGCTGGCTCATTGTTGCCCATGAAAGGAAGTTAGGCTAGCGAGCAAGCATTTTAGCCAGTTAGCCTTGGACACCAAAAACTACAAATATGTACTGTACTGACAGAGTCATAGACTGTTTCGGCAACATGAGAGGATGGAATTGGCGTTTCTATACAAGTTAAGCGAGTCCACGTTTTTCTACTTGCAAGCACGCCGCACACACAGAAATTAGTACCATGGACAGCCACATCATATTTAGCTTATGTTGATTGGACTAAATAGTTTTTGGTATCTTTTAGTTGTCACTGTATTAGACTAACCAGAGGTGATTTGATGATGTTGAAATGGTGCTGGAATAGTGGAGGCTCCTGTTTTCTTTGCGAACTTGCGGTAACTCTCTGGTGTTCTAAATCAATAGTTGTTTAGTAGTCCGAAAATATCGCTAACATTAACGTGCTTGATTATGCGGAAGGTCATGTAACTGTCACGCCCTGACCATAGTTTACTTTGTATTTTCTATGTTTTGATTGGTCAGGGTGTGATCTGAGTGGGTATTCTATGTTTCATGTCTTGTTTGTCTATTTCTATGTTCAGCCTGATATGGTTCTCAGTCAGAGGCAGGTGTTCGTCATTGTCTCTGATTGGGAACCATATTTAGGTAGCCTGGGTTTCACTGTGTGTTTGTGGGTGATTGTTCCTGTCCTTAGTGTTAGTTTGCACCAGTTTAGGCTGTTTCGGTTTTCATTACGTTTATTATTTTGCACTGTTTGTATTTAGATTTGTGTTGCTATAGTCAATAAACATGGATCGTAATCTACACGCCGCATTTTGGTCCGACTCTCCTTCACATACAGAAAACCGTGACAGAATCACCCACCACAAAAGGACCAAGCAGCGTGTCAACAGGCAGGAGCAGCGCGAGGAGATGCGCAATAAGGATTTCTGGACATGGGAGGAAATCCTCGACGGGAGAGGACCCTGGGCTAAACCAGGGGAGTGTAGCCGCCCAAAGGTGCAGCGGGAGAAGAAACAACAGGAGCAGCCCAAAGAGGAGTGCAGTATGGAGTATACGACTTGGGAGGAGATCGACAGGTGGGCGGCCGACCCAGGGAGAGTGCCGGAGCCCGCCTGGGATTCGATGGAGCAGTGCGCGGAAGGATATAGGAGAATGGAGTTTGCGAAGCAAGCAAGGCGGCGCGGACGGAGGCCCCATAGTCAGCCCCAAAAATTTCTTGGGGGGGGGCTCAGGGAGAGTGTGGCAGAGTCAGGAGCCAGACCTGAGCCAACTCTCCCTGTTTATCGTGAGGAGCCAAGGAGGAGACCAGAACCAGAGCCGGTGTTGGAGGTGAGTGAAACAGAGACTGTGAAGGAGTTAATGGGGAAATTGGAGGAGAGAGAAATGAGGGAGTTGCTGTGTTGGTGCATTTTGCATAGAATTCGCCTGACGGAACGTGTCAGGGATTTGATGGCACCTGGGTTAGCGCTCCATACTCGTCCTGAGGTCCGTTTTAGTCGGCTGGTGAAGTTGGTTCCAGTCTCACGCATCAGGCCTCCTGTGCCCATCCCTAGCCTTGCACGTCCTGTGCCAGCACTATGCATCAGGCCTACAGTGCGCCTCGCCTGTTCAGCGCAGCCAGAGCCTCTCTCATCTCCTGCGCTTCCGGAGTCTCCCGCCTGTTCAGCGCAGCCAGAGCCTCTCTTCTCTACTGCGCTATCGGAGTCTCCCGACTGTTCAGCGCAGCCAGAGCCTTTCTACTCTCCTGCGCTGCCGGAGTCTCCCGCCTGTTCAGCGCAGCCAGAGCCTTTCTGCTCTCCTGCGCTGCCGGAATCTCCCGCCTGTTCAGCGCAGCCGGAGCCTCTCTCCTCTCCTGCGCTGTCGGAGTCTCCCGCCTGTTCAGCGCAGCCAGAACTGCCAGTCTGCATGAAGCAGCCCGAGCTGCCAGTCTGCAATGAGCTGCCAGTCTGCAAGGAGCTGCCAGTCTGCAAGGAGCTGTCAGTCTGCATGGAGCAGCCTGAGCTGTCAGTCTGCATGGAGCAGCCTGAGCTGTCCGTCTGCATGGAGCAGCCTGAGCTGTCAGTTTGCAAGGAGCAGCCAGAACTGTCAGTCTACATGAAGCAGCCAGAGCTGCCAGTCTGCAAGGAGCTGCCAGCCTGCAAGGAGCTGCCAGCCTGCAAGGAGCTGCCAGCCTGCAAGGAGCTGCCAGTCTGCAAGGAGCCGCCAGAGCTGCCTGTCTGCAGGATGCCGCTAAAGCTGCCAGCCTGCAAGGAGCTGCCAGCCTGCAAGGAGCTGCCAGCCTGCAAGGAGCTGCCAGCCTGCAAGGAGCTGCCAGCCTGCATGGAGCAGCCTGAGCTGTCAGTCTGCATGGAGCAGCCTGAGCTGTCCGTCTGCATGAAGCAGCCCGAGCTGTCAGTTTGCAAGGAGCAGCCAGAGCTGTCAGTCTACATGAAGCAGCCAGAGCTGCCAGTCTGCAAGGAGCTGCCAGTCTGCAAGGAGCTGCCAGTCTGCAAGGAGCTGCCAGTCTGCAAGGAGCTGCCAGTCTGCAAGGAGCTGCCAGCCTGCAAGGAGCTGCCAGCCTGCAAGGAGCTGTCAGTCTGCATGGAGCTGCCAGTCTCCAAGGAGCCGCCAGAGCTGCCTGTCTGCAGGATGCCGCTAAAGCTGCCAGTCTGCAAGGAGCCGCCAGAACTGCCAGTCTGCAAGGAGCCGCCAGAGCTGCCAGTTAGCATGGAGCAGCCAGGGCCGCCAGTCAGCATGGAGCAGCCAGTCAGCATGGAGCAGCCAGAGCTGCCAGTCGGCATGGAGCTGCCAGTCGGCATGGAGCTGCCAGTCGGCATGGAGCTGCCAGTCAGTATGGAGCAGCCAGAGCCGCCAGTCAGCATGGAGCAGCCAGTCAGCATGGAGCAGCCAGAGCTGCCAGTCGGCATGGAGCTGCCAGATCTGCCAGTCGACCAGACTCTCCCAGATCTGCCGGTCGACCAGACTCTCCCAGATCTGCCGGTCGACCAGACTCTCCCAGATCTGCCGGTCGACCAGACTCTCCCAGAGCTGCCGGTCGACCAGACTCTCCCAGAGCTGCCGGTCGACCAGACTCTCCCAGATCTGCCGGTCGACCAGACTCTCCCAGATCTGCCGGTCGACCAGACTCTCCCAGATCTGCCGGTCGACCAGACTCTCCCAGATCTGCCCGTCGTCCAGACTCTCCCAGATCTGCCAGTCGTCCAGACTCTTCCAGATCTGCCCGTCGTCCAGACTCTTCCAGATCCGCCCGTCGTCCAGACTCTTCCAGATCCGCCCGTCGTCCAGACTCTTCCAGATCCGCCCGTCGTCCAGACTCTTCCAGATCCGCCCGTCGTCCAGACTCTTCCAGATCCGCCCGTCGTCCAGACTCTTCCAGATCCGCCAGTCGTCCAGACTCTTCCAGATCCGCCAGTCGTCCAGACTCTTCCAGATCCGCCAGTCGTCCAGACTCTTCCAGATCCGCCAGTCGTCCAGACTCTTCCAGATCCGCCAGTCGTCCAGACTCTTCCAGATCCGCCAGTCGTCCAGACTCTTCCAGATCCGCCAGTCGTCCAGACTCTTCCAGATCCGCCAGTCGTCCAGACTCTTCCAGATCCGCCAGTCGTCCAGACTCTTCCAGATCCGCCAGTCGTCCAGACTCTTCCAGATCCGCCAGTCGTCCAGACTCTTCCAGATCCGCCAGTCGTCCAGACTCTTCCAGATCCGCCAGTCGACCAGACTCTTCCAGATCCGCCAGTCGACCAGACTCTTCCAGATCCGCCAGTCGTCCAGACTCTTCCAGATCCGCCAGTCGTCCAGACTCTTCCAGATCCGCCAGTCGTCCAGACTCTTCCAGATCCGCCAGTCGTCCAGACTCTTCCAGATCCGCCAGTCGTCCAGACTCTTCCAGATCCGCCAGTCGTCCAGACTCTTCCAGATCCGCCAGTCGTCCAGACTCTTCCAGATCCGCCAGTCGTCCAGACTCTTCCAGATCCGCCAGTCGTCCAGACTCTTCCAGATCCGCCAGTCGTCCAGACTCTTCCAGATCCGCCAGTCGTCCAGACTCTTCCAGATCTGCCAGTCGTCCAGACTCTTCCAGATCTGCCAGTCGTCCAGACTCTTCCAGATCTGCCAGTCGTCCAGACTCTTCCAGATCTGCCAGTCGACCAGACTTTTCCAGATCCGCCAGTCGACCAGACTCTTCCAGATCCGCCAGTCGACCAGATTCTCCCAGATCCGCCAGTCGACCAGACTCTTCCAGATCCGCCAGTCGTCCAGACTCTCTCAGATCCGCCAGTCGTCCAGACTCTCCCAGATCCGCCAGTCGACCAGACTCTCCCAGATCCGCCAGTCGACCAGATTCTCTCAGATCCGCCAGTCGTCCAGACTCTCCCAGATCCGCCAGTCGACCAGACTCTCCCAGATCCGCCAGTCGACCAGATTCTCCCAGATCCGCCAGTCGACCAGATTCTCCCAGATCCGCCAGTCGACCAGATTCTCCCAGATCCGCCAGTCGACCAGATTCTCCCAGATCCGCCAGTCGACCAGATTCTCCCAGATCCGCCAGTCGACCAGATTCTCCCAGATCTGCTAGTCGACCAGGATCTGGTAGTTTCTACTACCTGCCTGGGCTTCTTCTCAGTGCTGAGCTTCTTCTCAGTGCTGAGCTTCCTCTCAGTGCTGAGCTACCCATCTGTCCCGAGTTACCTCTGTCCCGAGCTGTCCCTCTGTCCCATGTTATCATTGTGGTGGGTAACCTATTTAGGGACGTTTAGGAGGGGGATTAAAACTGTCATGGAGTGGGGTCCACGTCCAGCGCCAGAGCCGCCACCGCGGACAGATGCCCACCCAGACCCTCCCCTATAGGTTCAGGTTTTGCGGCCGGAGTCCGCACCTTGGGGGGGGGGTACTGTCACGCCCTGACCATAGTTTACTTTGTATTTTCTATGTTTTGATTGGTCAGGGTGTGATCTGAGTGGGTATTCTATGTTTCATGTCTTGTGTCTATTTCTATGTTCAGCCTGATTTGGTTCTCAGTCAGAGGCAGGTGTTCGTCATTGTCTCTGATTGGGAACCATATTTAGGTAGCCTGGGTTTCACTGTGTGTTTGTGGGTGATTGTTCCTGTCCTTAGTGTTAGTTTGCACCAGTTTAGGCTGTTTCGGTTTTCATTACGTTTATTATTTTGCACTGTTTGTATTTAGATTCGTGTTGCTATAGTCAATAAACATGGATCGTAATCTACACGCCGCATTTTGGTCCGACTCTCCTTCACATACAGAAAACCGTGACACTGTTTGTTAAATGCAATATGCTTTGTGGACTCCACCGGACAGATGTTGCTCTGGTTTTGTGACGAAACAAAGGTGTGGTTGAATTTATTATGCCACTGTGTCTTCTTATTGTCTTGGCCTTTAGGCCTATATATCACGGTGTCAAGGCATGTGAACTAACAGGTTATAGAGCAAACAACGCAATTATCACAACATATTAGGTTATAATTTGGATTTTCTTTCCCTGGCTGGCTTGGCTTCCCCAGTGATTTTACCCATATACCGCTACTGCACAACAATGAGAGAGAGACCGTTTGGGAAAGTATGCCTCATGTACTTTGAATAACTAGTCAAATGATTACATCAGACAGCTCTGCATGCTTAGTCCGGTTAGCTAAATAGGAGTAGTAATACATGATGACTTTTAAGGAATGAAGTAATCAAATAAAAAGTAAGTAATATACACAACTGAAATATTATTTCATAGTAATTTCCTGTTTTTCTTTTGATGTCAACCGAATGTGGACCTGAAAGAGACCATTGGAGTATTTTTAGTTTGGCAATTGAATGTTCACTATTTTTGGCTTTGGAATTTCCATTAAAAAGCTATAAAATCATTTTAATGTCATTATTTCATAATGCATTTAATGTTTAAAAAGATTATCTAAACCGATTTTCATAATCGATCCGAAACTACCTTCAAAAAGAACTAATCGCCCAGCACTTGTGTGAGTGTGTAATAATTGTGGATGCTAATATTTTTCCTATTTCACACATGTACACGTGTGTATTAATACGCATGTGTGAATTAGAAACATTTTTGCATATCCCAACTCCCTGAGATACACTAGGAGAGTGGGGTCACGGCCAGGATCTGCAATTATCAACGGCGACCCTGGAGCAATTAGTGTTAAGTGCCTTGCTCAAAGGCACAGACAGATTTGGGGTTGGCAAGTAGTAGTTTGTGCTTGCATGTGCGTATGCTTGAGGAACACAAGTCTGCAGCCCACTACTGTGTTCTCTTCCTTAGAACAGGCGCTTCTCATAACTGTGAGAGAGAGAGGTTTAACAGATTAATGGATCACATTACAAATGACCAACATGTTGCATCAGGCCGAGATCAGATACTATAGAGACATATAGGCAGGTTGAAGTGAGATTAGTTTTGAAAGGGGAACCATTCTAAATCTAGGGGCTTGTATGTGGTACGTGGAACTGAGATGTTCAGAAGATAATATATTGTAATGTTAGCCTCTATGACAGCACTGCACTATGGGCAAGCCAACACTGCCAAGCTAGAGCACATCAGTAAGTACCTGTGCAGGCTGTGGACCTCTCCCTCCATCTGGGCCGATGTCGTCCTCTTCTCAAACTTCAGATCCCCAGAATACATCATGGCTCTGCAGGGGGAAGACAAATAGTGTTACACAGAGCCCCGAACTTACACACACAGCCTTCGAACAGATGGTGTTATCAAAGTAGGCTCACTCTGATTTACATTCAAATGTGTACCTGAGCTGGGTGAGGCTCTTGGATCCGATGTCTTGACAGGAGTGCTGGATCCCAGCCAGCAGGTAGGGAATAAACTTATGTATGGAGCCCTTGTCCTGGACTGCCCCCGACACACCCTGGGCCACCTTAGTCTTGTCACACTCACTGGAGAGAGGGAGGAGGAGACGGGTAAGCTACGGTGCCTTCAGAAAGTATCCATACCCCTTGACTTATTCCACATTTTGTTGTGTTACAGCCTGAATTCTAAATATACCCAATAATGAAAGTGAAAAAATGTGTATTGAAAATAAAATACAGAAATATCTCATTTACATAAGTATTCACAGCCCTGAGTCAATACTTTGAAGAAGCACCTTTGGCAACGATTACAACCATCAGTCTTTCTGGGTCTAAGTCTAAGAGCTTTCCACACCTGGATTGTGCAATATTTTCCCATTTTTATTTTCAAACTTCTTCAAGCTCTGTTAAATTGGTTGTTAATCATTGCTAGACAACCATTTTCAGGTCTTGCCAAAGATTGCAAGTAGATTTATGTAAAAACTGTAACTAGGCCACTCTGGAACATTGTCTTTTTGGTAACAACTCCAGTGTAGATTTGGCATTGCATTTTAGGTTATTGTCAAATCAAAGTGTGTCACGTGCGCCGAATACAACAGGTGTACAGTCATGGCCAAAAGTTTTGAGAATGACACAAATATTAATTTTCAAAGAGTCTGCCTCAGTTTGTATGATGGCAATTTGCATATACTCCAGAATGTTATGAAGAGTGATCAGATGAATTGCAATGAATTGCAAAGTCCCTCTTTGCCATGCAAATTAACTGAATCCCCCCAAAACATTTCCACTGCATTTCAGCCCTGCCACAAAAGGACCAGCTGACATCATGTCAGTGATTCTCTAGTTATCACAGGTGTGAGTGCTGCTGTGCGTTTTGTTGCCAACCTTACTTTGCTACCTGACAACTTTACGGTTTTTACTTTTTAAGTTACCGTTTATGTTTTTCCCCTCACTCAACTTTCTTTCATTCAACTTTTTCACTCCGGACATTTTATCTGGACATGATTCGTCA
Source organism: Oncorhynchus mykiss (assembly GCF_013265735.2). NCBI lineage: Eukaryota > Metazoa > Chordata > Actinopteri > Salmoniformes > Salmonidae > Oncorhynchus > Oncorhynchus mykiss. Next base: position 54,709,642 of record NC_048580.1, on the reverse strand, counting down.
GGACTTCCAACAGCCGAAGCTAAGTACTAACATTAACATGATGCCTTCTAATTGCAGTCGCTGTACTCATAATATACAGGAGAACGAGCGCCTTATGGCGAGGATAGCTGTGCTACAAGCCCAGCTTCAGACGCAATCGTTAGGCAAGGGTAATTTCAGTGTAGGAAAGGATGAACCAGCGTCTGTGCCACAAGTAAGTACAGATAGTAACGTTAGTATAAATCCCCCCGTACTATCCCCGCAGCAGGAAAACTTTCTCATGGCTTCTGGAGGGAAATGCTGTAGGAATGCTCAACCGGTGTCGCTCATTCAGCTGACAAACATTCAACCGGTTCTCCCATTAAGCAGCGAGTCGGAGTCAGAGGCTAAGCCTTCTCTTGTCTCTACTCCGCCTGTCACGGGGTCTGAGACGCCGAAGCCTCCCACAATTAGCTCTGACAAATTGAAAACCCTAGACTCCATTACCCGCAGTATTAGACTTAAAACGAATCATCCAGCGCTCATACACTGTTTACCAGGGAGCAGGGCTACCGACGTTAAGGTTAATCTGAAGATGGTGCTGGCTAAAGCTAAAACTGGCCAGTGTAGAGTATAGAGATATTGTTATCCACGTCGGCACCAATGATGTTAGGATGAAACAGTCAGAGGGCACCAAGCGCAACATAGCTTCAGCGTGTAAATCCGCTAAAAAGATGTGTCGGCATCGAGTAATTGTCTCTGGCCCCCTCCCAGTTAGGGGGAGTGATGAGCTCTACAGCAGAGTCTCACAACTCAATCGCTGGTTAAACTGTTTTCTGCCCCTCCCAAAAGATACAATTTGTAGATAATTTGCCCTCTTTCTGGGACTCACCCACAAACAGCACCAAGCCTGGCCTGCTGAGGAGTGATGGACTCCATCCTAGCTGGAGGGGTGCTCTCATCTTATCTACCAACATAGACAGGGCTCTAACTCCCCTAGCTCCACAATGAAATAGGGTGCAGGTCAGGCAGCAGGTTGTTAGCCAGCCTGCCATTTTAGTGGAGTCTGCCACTAGCACAGTCAGTGTAGTCAGCTCAGCTATCCCCATTGAGACCGTGTCTGTGCCTCGACCTAGGTTGGGCAAAACTAAACATGGCGGCGTTTGCCTTAGCAATCTCACTAGAATAAAGACCTCCTCCATTCTTACCATTATTGAAAGAGATCGTGATACCTCACATCTCAAAATAGGGCTACTAAATGTTAGATCCCTCACGTCAAAGGCAGTTATAGTCAATTAACTAATCACTGATCATAATTTTAATGTGATTGGCCTGACTGAAACATGGCTTTAACCTGATGAATTTACTGTGTTAAATGAGGCCTCACCTCCTGGTTACACTAGTGACCATATCCCCGTGCATCCCGCAAAGGCGGAGGTGTTGCTAACATTTACAATAGCAAATTTCAATTTACAAAAAAAAAAAAAAAAAAAAAGTTTAGTCTTTGGAGCTTCTAGTCATGAAATCTATGCAGCCTGCACAATCACTTTTTATAGCTACTGTTTACAGGCATCCTGGGCCATATACAGCATTCCTCACTGAGTTCCCTGAATTCCTATCGGACCTTGTAGTCATAGCAGATAATATTCACATGGAAAACTCCACAGACCCACTCCAAAAGGCTTTCGGAGCCATCATCGACTCAGTGGGTTTTGTCCAACATGTCTCTGGACCTACTCACTGCCACAGTCATACTCTGGACCTAGTTTTGTCCCATGGAATAAATGTTGTTGACTATCGGACCCCCATTTTATTACGTTTGCAATCGCAACAGATAACCTGCTCAGACCCCAACCAAGGAGCATCAAACGTCGTGCTATAAATTCTCAGACAACCCAAAGATTCCTTCCAGACTCCCTCTGCCTACCAAGGACGTCAGAGGACAAAAATCCGTTAACCACCTAACTGAGGAAATCAATTTAACCTTGCACAATACCCTAGATGCAGTTGCACCCCTAAAAACATTTGTCATTTGAAAAAGCTAAACCTTCACCCAGAAAATATTTTAAAAAACTAAATCGGCCTATATCGAATCTTCCATTCCTCTCTAAAACTTTTGAAAAAGCTGCAAATCACTGCCTTCCTGAAGACAAACAATGTATACAAAATGCTTCAGTCTGGTTTTAGACCCCATCATACCACTGAGACTGCACTTGTGAAGGTGGTAAATTACCTTTTAATGGCCTCAGACAGAGGCTCTGCATCTGTCCTCGTGCTCCTAGACCTTAGTGCTGCTTTTGATACCATCGATCACCACATTCTTTTGGAGAGATTGGAAACCCAAATTGGTCTACACAGACAAGTTCTGGCCTGGTTTAGATCTTATCTGTCCGAAAGATATCAGTTTGTCTCTGTGAATGGTTTGTCCTCTGAAAAATCAACTGTAAATTTCAGTGTTCCTCAAGGTTCCGTTTTAGGACCACTATTGTTTTTACTATATATATTTTACCTCTTGGGGATGTCATTCGAAAACATTATGTTAACTTTCACTGCTATGCGGATGACACACAGCTGTACATTTCAATGAAACATGGTGACGCCCCAAAATTTCCCTCGCTAGAAGCCTGTGTTTCAGACATAAGGAAGTGGATGGCTGCAAACTTTCTACTTTTAAACTTGGACAAAACAGAGATGCTTGTTCTAGGTCCTAAGAAACAAAGAGATCTTCTGTTGAATCTGACAATTAATCTTAATGGTTGTATAGTCGTCTCAAATAAAACTGTGAAGGACCTCAGCGTTACTCTGGACCCTGATCTCTCGTTTGACGAACATAAAGACTATTTCAAGGACAGATTTTTTTCCATCTACGTAACACTGCAAAAATCTGAAACTTTCTGTCCAAAAATGATGCAGAAAAATTAATCCATGCTTTTGTTACTTCTAGGTTAGACTACTGCAATGCTCTACTTTCCGGCTACCCGGATAAAGCACTAAATAAACTTCAGTTAGTGCTAAATACGGCTGCTAGAATCTTGACGAGAACCAAAAAATTTGATCATATTACTCCAGTGCTAGCCTCCCTACACTGGCTTCCTGTTAAGGCAAGGGCTGATTTCAAGATTTTACTGCTAACCTACAAAGCATTACATGGGCTTGCACCTACCTATCTCTCTGATTTGGTCCTGCCGTACATACCTACACATACGCTACGGTCACAAGACGCAGGCCTCCTAATTGTCCCTAGAATTTCTAAGCAAACAGCTGGAGGCAGGGCTTTATCCTATAGAGTTCTATTTTTAAGGAATGGTCTGCCTACCCATGTGAGAGACGCAGACTCTGTCTCAACCTTTAAGCCTTTACTGAAGACTCATCTCTTCAGTAGGTCATATGATTGAGTGTAGTCTGGCCCAGGAGTGTGAAGGTGAACGGAAAGGCTCTGGAGCAACGAACCGCCCTTGCTGTCTCTGCCTGGCCGGTTCCCCTCTTTCCACTGGGATTCTCTGCCTCTAACCCTATTACAGGGGCTGAGTCACTGGCTTACTGGTGCTCTTTCATGCCGTCCCTAGGAGGGGTGCGTCACTTGAGTGGGTTGAGTCACTGATGTGATCTTCCTGTTTGGGTTGGCGCCCCCCTTTGGGTTGTTCCGTGGCGGAGATCTTTGTGGGCTAAACTCGGCCTGGTCTCAGGATGGTAAGTTGGTAGTTGAAGATATCCCTCTCGTGGTGTGGGGGCTGTGCTTTGGCAAAGTGGGTGGGGTTATATCCTTCCTGTTTGGCCCTGTCCGGGGGTATCATCGGATGGGGCCACAGTGTCTCCTGACCCCTCCTGTCTCAACCTCCAGTATTTATGCTGCAGTAGCTTGTGTCGGGGGGCTAGGGTCAGTTTGCTATATCTGGAGTACTTCTCCTGTCTTATCCGGTGTCCTGTGTGAATTTAAGTATGCTCTCTCTAATTCTCTCCCTCGGAGGACCTGAGCCCTAGGACCATGCCTCATGATGGCATGGTCCAGGCATGATGACTCCTTGCTGTCCCCAGTCCACCTGGCCGTGCTGCTGCTCCAGTTTCAACTGTTCTGCCTGCGGCTATGGAACCCTGACTTGTTCACCGGACCTGCTGTTTTCAACTCTTGAGACAGCAGGAGCGGTAGAGATACTCTCAATGATCGGCTGTGAAAAGCCAACTGACATTTACTCCTGAGGTGCTGACTTGTTGCACCCTCGACAACTACTGTGATTATTATTATTTGACCATGCTGGTCATTTATGAACATTTGAACATCTTGGCCATGTTCTGTTATAATCTCCACCCTGCACAGCCAAAAGAGGACTGGCCACCCCTCATAGCCTGGTTCCTCTAGGTTTTGGCCTTTCTAGGGAGTTTTTCCTAGCCACCATGCTTCTACACCTGCATTGCTTGCTGTTTGGGGTTTTAGGCTGGGTTTCTGTACAGCACTTTGATATCAGCTGATGTAAGAAGGGCCATATAAATACATTTGATTTTGATTTGACGAGGACATGGCTGGAGATCACACTGTCATGCTGATTGAGTTCAAATAACAGACTGGAAGCTTCAAAAGGAGGGTGGTGCTTGGAATCATTGTTCTTCCTCTGTCAATCATGGTTACCTGCAAGGAAACACGTGCAGTCATCATTGTTTTGCACAAAAAGGGCTTCACAGGCAAGGATATTGCTGCCAGTAAGATTGCACCTAAATCAACCATTTATCGGATCATCAAGAACTTCGAGAGCAGTTTAATTGTTGTGAAGAAGGCTTCAGGGCGCCAAAGAAAGTCCAGCAATCACCAGGACCGTCTCCTAAAGTTGATTCAGCTGCGGGATCGGGGCACCACCAGTACAGAGCTTGCTCAGGAATGGCAGCAGGCAGGTGTGAGTGCATCTGCACGCACAGTGAGGCAAAGACTTTTGGAGGATGGCCTGGTGTCAAGAAGGGCAGCAAAGAAGCCACTTCTCTCCAGGAAAAACATCAGGGACAGACTGATATTCTGCAAAAGGTACAGGGAGATTGAACTGCTGAGGACGGGGGTAAAGTCATTTCCTCTGATGAATCCCCTTTCCGAATGTTTGGGGCATCCGGAAAAGACAAGGTGAGCGCTACCGTCAGTCCTGTGTCATGCCAACAGTAAAGCATCCTGAGACCATTAATGTGTGGGGTTGCTTCGCAGCCAAGGGGGTCGGCTCACTCACAATTTTTCGTAAGAACACAGCCATGAATAAAGAATGGTACCAACATATCCTCCAAGAGCAACTTCTCCAAACCATCCAGGAACAGTTTGGTGACAAACAATGCCCTTTCCAGCATGATGGAGCACCTTGCCATAAGGCAAAAGTGGTAAGTGGCTCAGGGAATAAAACAATATTTGATCCCAAAACAATATTTTGGGTCCATGGCCAGGAAACTCCCCAGACCTTAATCCCATTGAGAACTTGTGGTCAATCCTCAAGAGGCAGGTGGACAAACATAAACCCCCAAATTCTGACAAACTCCAAGCATTGATTATGCAAGAATGGGCTGCCATCAGTCAGGATGTGGCCCAGAAGTTAATTGACAGCATGCCAGGGCGGATTGCAGAGGTCTTGAAAAAAAAAGGGTCAACACTGCAAATATTGACTCTGCATCAACTTCATATAATTGTCAATAAAAGCCTTTGACGCTTGTAATTATACTTCAGTATTCCATAGTAACATCTGACTATGGAAAAACATCTGAAACATCTGAAAAAATATCTAAAGATACTGAAAATTAATATGTGTAATTCACAAAACTTTTGGCCACAACTGTAGACCTTACAGTGAAATGTTACTTCCAATCCATAACCAACAGTGCAATTAAGTAAAAAAATAGGTATTAGGTAAAGAAATACAAAATAAAAACAGTCAAATGACAGTGAAAATAACAGTAGTGAGGCTATATACAGGTGGTACTGGTACAGAGTCAATGTGCGGGGGCGCCGGTTAGTAGGGCTAATTGAGGTAATATGTACATGTAGGTATAGTTAAAGTGACTATGCATAGATAAGATAATAAACAGAGAGAAGCAGTGTAAAAGACGGGTGAACAGACTGACGACGACACACACTGCAAATAGTCTGGGTAGCCATTTGATTACCTGTTCAGGACTCTTTTGGCTTGGGGGTAGAAGCCTTTTGGTCCTAAACTTGGCGCTCCGGTACCGCTTGCCATGTGGTAGCAAAGAGAACAGTCTAAGACTGGGGTGGCTGGGGTCTTTGACTGCCTGGTGTAGAGGTCCTGGATGGCTGGAAGCTTTGCCCCAGTGATGTACTGGGCCGTACGCACTACCCTCTGTAGTGCCTTGCGGTCAGAGGTCGACCAGTTGCAGCTGTAGAACCTTTTGAGGATCTCAGGACCCATGCCAAATCTTTTCAGTCTCCTGAGGGGGAATAGGTTTTGTCGTGCTCTCTTCACGACTGTCTTGGTGTGTTTGGACCATGTTAGTTTGTTGGTGATGTGGACACCAAGAAACTTGAAGCTCTCAACCTGCCCCACTACAACCCCGTCGATGACAATGAGGGCGTGCTTGGTTGTCCACAATCATCTTCTTTGTCTTAAAGGAGAGATCTCATTTGCATCTCCTTTGTCCTGATGAAATGTGAATGAATCTCCCAGTGTCTGTTGGAAAGCAGACAACCAGGTTTTTCCTCTATGATTTTGCCTGTGCTAAGCTCCATTGCGTTTATTTTTTTTGCCCAAAAATTGCCCCAGTCCTTAACGATTACAAGCATACCCATGACATGATGCAGACACCACTATGCTTGAAAATATGGAGTGTGGCACTCAGTGATGTATTGGATTTGCCCCAAACATAACACTTTGTATTCAGGACAAAAAGGTAATTGATTTGCCACATTTTTTTGCAGTATTAGTGCCACTTTTTCACCATGATCAAAGGGATATTCAATGTCTGTTTTTGTTTTTATCTACCAATGGGTGCCCTTCTTTGCGGGGCATTGGAAAACTTCCCTGGTCTTTGTTGTTGAATCTGTGTTTGAAATTCACTGCTTGACTGAGGGACCTTACAGATAATTGTATGTGTGGGGTACAGAGATGAGGTAGTAATTTAAAAAATCATGTTAAACACTATCATTGCATAGTGAGTCCATGCAAATGATTATGTGACTTGTTAAGCACATTTTTACTCCTGAACTTATTTAGGATTGCCATAACAGAGGTTGAATACGTATTGACTCAAGACATTTCAGCTTAAAAAAATTGTGTGTAGGCCAGTGACCAAAAAAACTCAATGTTATCTATTTTAAATTCAGGCTGTAACACAACAAAATGTGGAAAAAGTCAAGGGGTGTGAAGAGTTTCTGAAAGGCACTGTATATATGTTGTTTGTCTTGATTGACTGCTTGCTTCAAAGCCAGTTACCCCTGTGTCGTATTCATTGATTATTGCACACTGTAGCAAAACGTTTTGCAACGGGAAACAAAAACAAGCGTTCAGGTAGTGTCTTTTATTTCACTTTGTGCCTAATGAATACAACCCTGGAGACAATAAATGTGTATTAGTATCAGGTGTTGGAACCGGTTCAAGGAACAGAACTGGAAACTGTAAAATAACAAAAAAAAATTGAGGAACAGAAGCAAGAACGAAAGTGATCTATACTGTTCCGGAACTGAACCGTTATTTTAAAAGCATGGGAACCCTTATTTTATGTTCCGGGCATTTTTTCCCATTCCCACCAAAAAAACACAAAAAACGCAACAAAGCGCCTATGCAAAACCCTCACTTTGTCACTCAAATTCCAGTGTCGGCCTGCCTGCCAGCTGAACATCTTTGCCAGTGTGTGTGTGCAGGCTACCTGCCCGTCCTCCTCCCTCAGAAGCATAGTCTACAGTAGATATTGACGTCACAAGCTAGTTTTGGTCTAGCTCGCAAACTCTAGGCGGCATTATGCGTAATGTAATGGGACTGAGAGTCATGGTCAAGAGCTAGCTCTGGTCCAACGTTAGTTAAGCCAACTCTCTGAAGTTCAAAGACATTCAAAGTTCCTTCATAGATTCCGCTCCTCCGTAGGTATAATTCTGTGGGCCTAATTCAGCATGTCATAACAACCCAGAGCTTCATAAACAGTTACTTTTTTTTGGTTCGAACCGGTTCAGAACTATATTTTTCTGGTTGGAATGAACAAATGATGGTTCTGTTCAGAATGAAACGATTGGCAAATTATTATATTAGTATTACTGCGCCTCAGTACCTGAAGTATCTGGTCTGGGAGCCCAGGTTCTTGTCCATGGCATCCAGTGAGCCCATGCCTCTGTACTTCTTCAGCCTGATGCCATCAGAGAAGAAGTATTCACCTGGAGCCTCAGTGGTGGCAGCCAGGAGTGAGCCCATCATCACTGGAGAGACCGAGGGGAGATAACCATTAGATAATGTGAGTGTTAGCACTTCATCCACTGCTAATGGAATGTGTATATGCTTGTGGTGTGTCTTTTGTAAAAGCCTTTCTCTGAGTGTGTACTTTTAGACCCCTCAACTCAACTCTGGACCTTGAAGCCAATTCCACTTCTTGTTTTCATTGTTCCCCTTTAAATCAGGGACTGATTTAGACGTGGGACACCAGGCAGGTGCAATTAATTATCAGGTAGAACAGAAAACCAGCAAGCTCCTACCTCGTAGGGTAAGAGTTGAATACCAGGTCTAAATCAGTCCCTGATTAAAGGGGAACAATGAAAACAAGCAGTGGAATTGGCTTCAAGGTCCAGAGTTGAGTTTGAAAGGACTCACCTGTAGATGCCCCCAGTGCCAGGGCTTTGGCAATGTGCCCCACGGTCTGAATGCCCCCGTCGGCAACGACTGGCACCCCGAATCGACGGGCGTACTCCGACACCTTGTACACGGCGGTGGCCTGGGGACGCCCGCATGCCAACACTGAGAAAACAGGGGAACGAGGACAAAGAACACAAGTTGAATATCCAGCCAAGCCTGCACATGTAGACCAGGATTTCCCAAACTCAGTCCTGGGGCCCACGGTTTGGTTTTTGCCCTAGCACTACACAGCTGATTAAAATCATCAAAGCTTAATGAGATGGTCATTTGAATCAGCTGTGTAGTGCTAGGGCATAAAACTAAAACATGCACCCAGGGGACCCCAGGACCAAGTTTGGGAGCCCCTGCTGTAGGCCACCTATCAGAGACAGACTAGTGATTCTCACACACAGCAGACAGTCTGTCCTGGAATGTATTTGATGTCATTTCCTGGTTTATGAAGTTAAGTCAGCATTAATTCATATTTTTGTTGATTTGCTGTAGATTAAACATGGTTTTGGCTTGCTTAAGTGGGCTATATTTTAATGAATGCTATTTTATCATGTGTTTACCTGATAAATCAAATCATTATCAAACTGATGGTGGGGCATGATGATGGGGCATGACAGGATTTCCAATTTGCAAACATAGACCAACCGCACACTATATTACAGTATACAAAGTTGATGTTTATTTGGAAAAATAACATTCATAAAGAGAAAAGAGAAAAGAAAGCGAGTAAGTCTTAGGTGTTTTGAGTGGAGTTTGTTTCGTATGCAGGCTTTGTCCAACACTACATTTGAGAAGTAGATTGCTATAATTAAACGTGTTGTGTAACAGTTTCAATGAATCCTGTTGTGAGCAGTCAGTTTCAGAGAAATGTTTGATGAACTCTAAAATGAGTTCATTAGAATGTCAGAAGCCAACATCAAAGAAGTCGATAAAGTGGAAAATATTATTTTAGATTCATGTCCACTTCTTTTTCTGTGATTATTATGCATGAGCTTTGGAACAGCCTAACTGTTACAGGTATTTAATATATGAAATAATTACCTAAAAAAATACTCAATATCCAGACTTGCACTACCAGAACGTTTTTGCAGTCGTGCATATTTTTCCACTCTTAAAATAATGATATTATGATCGAACACATTGTAAATCATATGTTAAGTCAATGACATATGTAAATGAGGTGTTAGAAACAATGACATAGGTCAATTAATTTAATGCGTTTACAACAGCCAGTTTAATTCGGCGCTAAGGGCTCCCTCCCAACCCCTATACTTGGTCATAGGTTGGTGTACAACCAACAGGGTAAATGCAGTTAAATACAACTCATGGTGGAAAAAATACTCTTTTTTTCTTAACAGGGACAACGACCTTTTACAGTAAATTGACAGATGCAGAATGATGAAAATCTCTTTCATCTGTAGTAGGCCTATTGATATTGCTAAAGAAGTTACAACTTGTTTCAGATGAGGGAAGGTGAATGGCCTAACTGACAGACACCATCATGACAGACTGTCCATCGCATGCCTGTGCACTGCATTTAAGGATGCATCTCAAGTCCACTACTAAAACATACTTCATCATATGCATCAGAAACGTAGCGCATGTGTCGTAATGAGGGCATGTCGAGACAAGATAGGTGTGATGTTACACACTGTGATTGACAGATTAGTCAAGGACAAAAGGACAACCATCCAAAAACCCAAGGCCAGCTTTGAATACTACTTGTACTGATGCAGAGCCGTTAGCAACCAATGCAGAGAGGCTGTGAAGGCGGGTGGGCGGGCACAGTGTGGTAGTAGAGCCAATGAGAGAGAGCCCTGCGTAGGGGGGTGGGGGACTTACTGCAGTATCCCGTAACAGTAGTTGGGGTTTTGGGGCTGTGGAGCTTTATACCAGGAGGAACACTGAGAGGCGCTAGAGACATACATTACAGGCAGTGTGAAACCAAGAGAAGAGAGGAGAAAAGAGAGGAGAGGTCCACACAATGAAACAAAGGTGATGAGAAAGAGAGGGATACAGAGAGAAAGAAAGAAGCGATAGATAGAAAATAAGAAACCCAAAACAGATCATGAAAGATGGAGAGAATAGCATGATGGAGAGAGAAGGGGAGGATGAGACAGAGAAACATAAAAGAGAGGGTAGGAACGATGAACAAGAAGAAAGTTGTGCGTGCTTTCTGAGGACCTGCCCCTTGAAAATCGATTGTTTGTCCGTTTTCAACGTTTTGCTCTGAAGTGGTTTGAGGATGTTGCATATGTTGCATTCATTCAGCAGGTGCTCTTATTCTGTTTAATTGCATGTATTAGAATGAAGCATGGCAGCACAATTTGATTCTGAAAAACCATTCAGCATTCTCTACAGCCAGTAGAGACACAGAGAGAAAAAAAAACTAGGACAAACACTTATGGATGGGACTCTTTGTACAGACTTCTACACTTGGCTATGGGGCGATTTCAGTCGTTAGTGGGAAGGTGGTCAGATTGGAGACTCCCGATTGGGTTAGAGCTGTGGGTGGATGTAAGGGAGGGGAGCTAGGAAGGCCATTGGTGGGACTTACCTTCCTGTGTGATACAGATGGAGCCACTTCCCATGCCCACGCGCAGGCCGTCCACCCCGGCATCGATCAGGTTCTTGGCCTGGGCTGCAGTTACCACTGAGACAAGCAGGGGGAGACAGACCAACAATGTCAAGGGTGGTACATGGTGGAACCATTAAATGAGGGCAACTCTGAGAATGCAGCATTTCTGTGTGTGTGTGTCCCAACACTCACCATTGCCTCCAATGACCTGAAGCTGTGGGTATTTCTCTTTGATGTACTTAATCATGTCGATTTGGAAGATCGAGTTCCCTTGAGAGGAGTCCTTAAAGAACGAGAGCAACATTAAAGAACAGATTGAATACGAGAAAGTATCTATATGAGAAGAACAAAGAGACGGGGTAGGAGAACCAGTGACCCACCAGTACGACCACGTCTACTCCGCTCTGCACCAGCAGGTCCAGTCTGTACTTGTCATCGTTGTGCGTGCCGATGGCTGCCCCACACAGCAACTGTTTGCGGGAGTCTTTAGCGGCCAGGGGAAAGTCCCTGTTCTTCTTCAGATCTGTCCTGGCGATGATGGACACCAGGCAGCCCTCCTCATTCACTATGGGCAGCTTACCTACACAGAGATGGACACCATTTAGAATGGGGAAATCTAATCACGAGGCACATAAATTTGACATGTATAGGACTGTCCTTCCCTTTTCTCAGGTCCCGCCTCCTCACCTTTCTTACTCCTCTGCAGAATCTCATTGGCCTCTTTCAGTGTCACTCCAGCTGGAGCAATGACAAGGTCCTCCAGCTTTGTCATCACCTGTAGCGGGGAAGGAAAGGAGAAAACAAAGGAAGATGAGCATTTACCTTTGGACGGCAGTTAGAGTGGTAGGGAAGTAAACTAAATGCATATACACCGATTTAAAAATACTAACTCGAAGACCGAATAACATTCAACCATGATGTGTTAAGCCACACCCACCTCACTGAGAGGCAGGATGTGCTCCTCCTCCTTCAGGAAGTCAATGTCACGCGAGGAGATGATGCCAACGAGGTGGCCCCCCATGTGGCCGTTGTCTGTGATGGGGATGCCGCAGAAGCCGTGGCGTGCCTTGGCCTGGAACACGTCAGCCACACGGTCTGTAGGACTCATCACTACCGGGTCTGTGATGAAACCCTGCTCGTACCGCTGGGAGAGGGAAGGAGGCAGGCAGGAGAAGGAGGGAGATGAGGGGGAAAAGAGGGAGGGCATGGAGGTGGAGAGAGAGGAATGAGGTAGCAGGAAGGATAATATAAATTGAGGGAAGAGGAAAAAAGTGAACAGGGAGAGGAGCGAGAGGGTAAGGATATCTATTACACTCTGCAAACCTACAGGGTATTGAAAAAGCAAGCCAGACAGAGCATGAGAATATAAAGAAAAAGATTGCCTGGCGGGAACACTACAGTGAAACGCTAGCAACTAGGTTGGCAGGAAGATCAAACCGAGAGAGCAGACGATAGGATGAGTAACAGAGACAAACATACAGACACACACATGTAACAGAAAACAAAGATGAAAGGAGATGGGAGTGAAAAAGAGAGAGCATGGCATAGGGGTCATTACCTTGACCTTGCGGACCTCGTTGGCCTGGAACTCTGGAGTGCAGTTGTGGTGGATGAAGCCTATTCCTCCTGTGAGCTGAAAGAAGGAACATCATATTTTGATGTGTGTGTGCACACGTGTAAGAATGTGTGTGTGAGAGAGAGAGAACGTGTGTCCTCAGACATTAACCCGAACTGAAGTTGCCTGTAAGGATTTATCCAGAACAAACTGTTCCAAGACTCGAGGAAATTCTGGCCTTTGTTTTACGATGAAGATTGTGATGTTTCCTCTGACATTTGCCTCTGGGGGGGGGGGGGGGGGGGGGTTCACAACTATCTTAGGTTACTATTTTAAGTGAAACAGATATGTGCAGCTGTTGTAGTCACTTCAAGTTACCCTGCCTGGCCTGGGAGAAAGTATAGGTTGTTTTCCAATAGCTGATAATATTTACATCAGAGGTTCTATAGGGTTGTGGCTTGTGGTCTCATGTGATTGGTCATTCACAACAAAGCGGTTTTTAATTCCTTTTTATAAAAAAAATAATTAAAAAAATGGGGCTTAATATTGCGGAAAGATTGTTGCTTGCATCAATGTAATTGTCTGCATCATTTCCAATCCCCCATATATTTTGGGGGTAAAAATATATATCCATATACATCCATACAGAAGTCGAAGTTTACATACACCTTAGACAAATACATTTAAACTCAGTTTTTCACAATTCCTGACATTTAATCCAAGTAAAAAAATCCCAATTTTTGGTCAGTTAGGGTCACCACTTTATTTTAAGAATGTGAAATGTCAGAATAATAAGAGAGAGAGATTTATTTTGTATTTTTATTTTTTTATTTCACCTTTATTTAACCAGGCTAGTTGAGAACAAGTTCTCATTTGCAACTGGGACCTGGCCAAGATAAAGCATAGCAGTATGAGCAGACAACACAGAGTTACACATGGAGTAAACAATTAACAAGTTAATAACACAGTAGAAAACAAAGTAGAAAACAAAGGGGGAGTCTATATACATTGTGTGCAAAAGGCATGAGGTAGGCGAATAATTACAATTTTGCAGATTAACACTGGAGTGATAAATGATCAGATGGTCATGTACAGGTAGAGATATTGGTGTGCAAAAGAGCAGAAAAGTCAATAAATAAAAACAGTATGGGGATGAGGTAGGTGAAAATGGGTGGGCTATTTACCAATAGACTATGTACAGCTGCAGCGATCGGTTAGCTGCTCAGATAGCTGATGTTTGAAGTTGGTGAGGGAGATAAAAGTCTCCAACTTCAGCGATTTTTGCAATTCGTTCCAGTCACAGGCAGCAGAGTACTGGAACGAAAGGCGGCCAAATGAGGTGTTGGCTTTAGGGATGATCAGTGAGATACACCTGCTGGAGCGCGTGCTACGGGTGGGTGTTGCCATCGTGACCAGTGAGCTAAGATAAGGCGGAGCTTTACCTAGCATGGACTTGTAGATGACCTGGAGCCAGTGGGTCTGGCGACGAATATGTAGCGAGGGCCAGCCGACTAGAGCATACAAGTCGCAGTGGTGGGTGGTATAAGGTGCTTTAGTGACAAAACGGATGGCACTGTGATAGACTGCATCCAGTTTGCTGAGTAGAGTGTTGGAAGCCATTTTGTAGATGACGTCGCCGAAGTCGAGGATCGGTAGGATAGTCAGTTTTACTAGGGTAAGCTTGGCGGCGTGAGTGAAGGAGGCTTTGTTGCGGAATAGAAAGCCGACTCTTGATTTGATTTTCGATTGGAGATGTTTGATATGAGTCTGGAAGGAGAGTTTGCAGTCTAGCCAGACACCTAGGTACTTATAGATGTCCACATATTCTAGGTCGGAACCATCCAGGGTGGTGATGCTAGGCGGGCATGCGGGTGCAGGCAGCGATCGGTTGAAAAGCATGCATTTGGTTTTACTAGCGTTTAAGAGCAGTCGGAGGCCACGGAAGGAGTGTTGTATGGCATTGAAGCTTGTTTGGAGGTTAGATAGCACAGTGTCCAATGACGGGCCGAAAGTATATAGAATGGTGTCGTCTGCGTAGAGGTGGATCAGGGAATCGCCCGCAGCAAGAGCAACATCATTGATGTATACAGAGAAAAGAGTCAGCCCGAGAATTGAACCCTGTGGCACCCCCATAGAGACTGCCAGAGGACCGGACAGCATGCCCATTTCAGCTTTTAATTATTTCATCACATTCCCAGTGGGTCAGAAGTTTACATACGCTTGATTAGTATTTGGTAGCATTGCCTTTAAATTGTGTAACTTGAGTCAAACGTTTTGTGCAACCTTCCACAAGCATCCCACAATACGTTGGGTGAATTTTGGTCCATTCCTCCATGACAGAGCTGTTGTAACTGAGTCAGGTTTGTAGGCCTCCTTGCTCGCACACACCTTTTCAGTTCTGCCCACAAATTTTCTATAGGATTGAGGTCAGGGCTTTGTGATGGCCACTCCAATACCTTGACTTTGTCTTTAAGCCATTTTGCCACAACTTTATAAGTATGCTTGGGGTCATTGTCCATTTGGAAGACCCATTTGCGACCAAGCTTTAACTTCCTGACTGATGTCTTGAGATGTTGCTTCAATATATTCACATAATTGTCCTCCTCATGATGCCATCTATTTTGTGAAGTGTACCAGTCCCTCCTGTAGCAAAGCACCCACACAACATGATGCTGCCACCCCTGTGCTTCACGGTTGGGATGGTGTTCTTCAGCTTAAAAGCATCCCCCCTTTTCCAAACATAACAATGGTCATTATGACCAAACAGTTCTATTTTTGTTTCATCAGACCAGAGGACATTACTCCAAAAAGTACAATCTTTGTCCCCATGTGTAGTTGCAAACCGTAGTCTGGCTTTTTATGGTGGTTTGGGAGCAGTGGCATCTTCCTTGCTGGGCGGCCTTTCAGGTAATGTCGATATAAAACTTGTTTTACTGTGGATATAGATACTTTTGTACCGGTTTCCTCCAGCATCATCACAAGGTCCTTTGCTGTTGTTCTGGGATTGATTTGCACTTTTCGCACCAAAGTACGTTCATCTCTAGGAGACAGTACGCGTCTCCTTCCTGAGCGGTATGACGGCTGCATGGTCCCATGGTGTTTATACTTATCTGTACAAACAATAGTACGCGTGGTACCTTCAGGCGTTTGGAAATTGCTCCCAAGGATGAACCAGACTTGTGGAGGTCTACAATGTTTTTTCTGAGGTCTTGGCTGATTTCTTTTAATTTTCCCATGATGTCAAGCAAAGAAGCACTGAGTTTGAAGGTAGGCCTTGAAATACATCCACAGGTACACCTCCACTTGACTCAAATTATGTCAATTAGCCTATCAGAAGCTTCTAAAGCCATGACATCATTTTCTGGAATTTTCCAAGCTGTTTAAAGGCACAGTCAACTTATTGTATGTAAACTTCTGACCTACAGGAATTGTGATGCAGTAAATTATAAGTGAAATAATCTAATAATAGTAGTAATAATAGTCTGTAAACAATTGTTGGAAAAATGTATTGTGTCATGCACAAAGTAGATGTCCTAACCAACTTGCCAACACTATAGTTTGTTAACAAGAAATGTGTGGAGTGGTTGAAAAATGAGTTTTAATGACTCCAACCTAAGGGTATGTAAACTTCTGACTTCAACTGTACATACATA
The DNA here is from genome assembly GCF_013265735.2 of Oncorhynchus mykiss. Classification (NCBI taxonomy): domain Eukaryota; kingdom Metazoa; phylum Chordata; class Actinopteri; order Salmoniformes; family Salmonidae; genus Oncorhynchus; species Oncorhynchus mykiss. The sequence continues at coordinate 54,693,094 of NC_048580.1, read as the reverse complement.
CCCATATATTTTCACACATATACATACATAAACATTCATACATACAGTGGGGCAAAAAAGTATTTAGTCAGCCACCAATTGTGCAAGTTCTCCCACTTAAAAAGATGAGAGGCCTGTAATTTTCATCATAGGTACACTTCAACTATGACAGACAAAATTAGAAAAAAAATCCAGAAAATCACATTGTAGGATTTTTAATGAATTTATGATACTAAGAACTGTTTTGTAAGCGCTCTCAGAGAATTCATTTATAGACCCTGAATTGATCTGAGTCACAGGGCTATGGACTTTATGATATCACTCTGACTTGTGTGGGGTTTGCTCTCATGATTTGGTAATAAAGGAAATTTCCACGACAAGCATTTCTATGTTGAAGATTGAAAAAGAATTTGGCACATTTTTCCCCATATTCCATCCAGTTCCCTTTATTTTTATAGTATATTACACTGGATCTCTCTTGAATAAGTTCCTCCATTTCTTTTTGTTTTTCCTCTAACTTATTCTGTGCCTCTATGGTACAGTTTTTTATTTCTATCGGTACTGTTAGTCCTTCAATTTACTTTGTTAATATGGACTTTTATTACCTAAATTGCCTTTGTTTTATAGATGAGTACTGAATTGCATGGCCTCTAAAAAGGCACATTTAAAAGTGTATCATACAATAAGGGGATCTGCTGTACCTATGTTGTTATGTTGGAAAAAGTCAGTTATAAATCCTTCTGTCCTAGTTATAAACATTTTATCAGCTAGTAGGCTTTGATTAGATCTCCTATATCCTCAACCACGTGGAAATTCTGTAAGAGTAATATGTATGCCAATTATGTGATGATCGTTCTTGAATTCCTTCTTGCCTCTTTGGTAGTTGCGTGACAACAAGTGCGAAGAAGATTAGCCTCACGTTTGAAGCTCTTAGTTTTTACGTAAGTTGACCCGATACGGCTGTTTACTTTGTGAATTGCAGAGTCTACTTTTAACTAAAATCTTCAATTACATTGCTATGCCAAAGTGTGTGTGTTTAAACCAGACTTACTGCCATGGCAATTGCCAGCGCTGACTCTGTGACTGTGTCCATAGGGGAGGATACAAAAGGCGTTTTCATGGTGATCTGTTTTGTCAGGGCTGAAGTCAAATCCTGCAGAGGAAACAAACCAGTTTCTACAAGTGAATACCTGTAACAAACACTTATTGTAGTAACAAACTACAAATCAAGGTTACAATGGGAAGTTCTTCCGTCCTAAATGAAACCCTGGGTTGTATTTACAGGCGCCAAACAGAAGAAAACGGATTGAAACAGGCAGGGACTACCTGAAAATTGTCCAATAAGAAATGCTTGTCTTTGGTTTCTGTTGCAAATTGTTTTGCTAGTGTGCACTAATGAATTCGACCCTGGTCATGGAGGGACAGAAGCCCTATTGTCTTGAAGAACAAGGGTTCTACTCACCACCTGTTCCGATGCGAAGTCAATATACCCTGGAAGAATCAGGAAGTCACTGTGAGTGAGTGAAAGAGAAGGGGTGAGAGAGCAGGGTACATGCTGTATACAATCGATCAATGACATTCACACACACGTGTGCAATTTCACACATAATGTACTGCAAGGTGTTTTGAAATCACACAAGGGGAGGCCAAAGGTTCATTTCCATCCTCAGTCATATTCATATGCAATTTTTTTTCATTGACACAGTGCCCGTAAAAAAATGGTACCACTTGAGTGGTACTGCAAGCTCAGTATTTGATCATCTGAGATATCTGGAACTTCAAGTGGATAATTTTTCTGAGAAGTTGGGTGTATGATACGTGGTGTGCATGCATGTGATGAGCAGGCAACAGAGTCCTGTGTTATTACACATTAGTGCTGATGGTCAACACATTCCTAAAGGTCCTGAGAGGTTTCCAAGCGTACTGTGTGTCTTGTACTAACTAGTTGAGTTTTAAAGCATGCTGTTCCACTTGCATCTTCATTTTGGTGTATACTGGTACTATAAACACCTAAATAGTCAATGTGTGACCCATGCTTCTAGGAGGAGATTAAGCCTATATTAAAGCAAGGAATTAGCAGAATGAGATGTGGTGGTAACTTCACTGAAAGAGCAGACAAGAGATAAGGCACTGTAGCAGACAGTGGCTGACTGACTGCAAAATAGGCTACATTTCTACCTAACAACTACTTATTGTTTGTGGCATTCCAATACAACCAGACCTTTTTGCTAATATCTTGACATGATGGTACCTCCAGGGTGTCATAATTACATTCTTGTCAAACATCGTCACACAAGGCATGTCACGCCTTCATGGAATTTCCAAATTCAACTGCTGGAAACAAAGCTAACGTATCTGACCACAAAATAGTTATTGTCTTGTGTGTCAGACACTGAAAGTAGGCTGATTAATAAACAGAATGGAGAAACATGTCCCAGACACCCTCAATAAGGGTGATGTAATGCCATAAATGCTTTCAAAATGGCACTGTCATAGGATGCCACCTTTCCAACAAGTCAGTTTGTCAAATTTCTGCCCTGTTAGAGATGCCCCGGTCAACTGTTATCGTGAAGTGGAAACGTCTAGGAGCAACAACGGCTCAGCCACGAAGTGGTAGACTACACAAGCTCACAGAACGGAAACGCTCAGTCCTGAAGCCTGTAAAAAAACATATATTAAAAAAATCACCTGTCCTTGGTTGCAACACTCACTACCGAGTTCCAAATTACCTCTGGAAGCAGTTGAAATACTTTCTTTGGAGTGATGAATCATGCTTTACCATCTGGCAGTCCAATGGACAAATGTGGATTTGACAGATGCCATGAGAACACTATATGGTACCAATGCATATTGCCAACTATAATGAGGAATAATGGTCTGGAGCTGTTTTTCATAGTTCAGACTAGGCCCCTTAGTTCGATGAAGGGAAATCTTAACGCTACAGAATACAATGACATTCTAGACGATTCTGTGCTTCCAACTTTGTGGCAAAAGTTTGGGGAAGGCCATTTCCTGTTACAGTATGACAATGCCCCCAAGCACAAAGCAAGGTCCATACAGAAATGGTTTGTCGAGATCGGTGTAGAAGAACTTGACTGGCCTGCAGAGCCCTGACCTCAACCCATCGATCACGTTTGGGATGAATTGGAACGCCGACTGCGAGCCAGGCCTAAACGCCTAAAATCAGTGCCCGATCTCACTAATGCTCGTGGCTGAATGGAAGCAAGTCCCCGCAGCAATGTTCCAACATCTAGTAGAAAGCCTTCCCAGAAGAGTGGAGGCTGTTATATCAGGAAAAGGGGCCCAACTCCATATTATTTCCCATGATTTTGGAATGAGATGTTCAACAAACAGGTGTCCACATACTTTTGGTCATGTAGTGTACTACAATAGAGGAACGTCCAAATCATGAATAACTGAATAGCCAGGCTTATCCAGAACCTAATCAAATACCCAGCTAGCTACTTCATTATGTTGGTAGATTTTCATCAGTCCCCAAAGTCAAATTGTTACGCAACTCGATGTCACTTGAAAGCACGAGTTGAGCCGGGAAACCTAAGTCGGCAGACCCATGTAGAAATAATTAATTTACTGCGTGTACTGCAATGACTCAAAGCCCCTGCATGAGCAAATAATAATGTCATGTGTTTAAGACTTAATATAGGGCTTGCTCTGGTTATTAGCCAACTACAAATACCTGTCAGAGAAATTGGATTTAATCAAGGAGCCATGCGACCATAGACTGTTTTTAAAAAATGCGACTGCCAAATCCCAATAATTACTTGTACGTAAGGCCGTCCCCGCAGTTGAAGAGTTGCTGCCCGCTCAGTCCATCATCGGGCACGTAACCAGTCTGTCCACTGATCAAGTAGTCAGCCATGATACACAATCTATTTAGTGTTTGATCAGTCACTTTGGTGCTAAACATACAACGACCCACGAGACCGAGAACTTTCTTCGTTTCACTCCTAGTTCCGATTGGCGATCTGTCAGTCAGCTGTGGCGTGGTGCGACCATGCGCGCTGTCCCCCGCGTGCCTTGTTAAAGTCAAGTCTGTAAAAATGACATGTAATGCATTCACAACAGTTGAAAATAAACCGAAATGCCCTTTTTATTCCTCGACCTTTAATGTTATCAGGCTCCTGCCCTGTCTGGCGGTAGCTCCGGTCGCACACGTGTTCGGGATGTGCAGTTTGCGAACGATTCGTTCTTTTTGAAAGACTCTTTACTGACTCGAGTCATGATTCGTTTCTTCAGAGCGACTAGTTCATTTTATTCGTTCGTTTGACCTGCAGGCGGCAATGAATTCTACAGCAAGATTAATACGCGCTCCTCTGGTTTATTGGCTCCAAAAACGTGCTTCGTGTATCATGTGCGCAAGTGAAAATAGATCTAAACATATATGTTTAGAACTGATAATTGATCGCATGGTGCAAGAATGAATGCCAGTCATTGATTATTAAACGGTATGATGGACACAGCCTCAGCATATTACTCTCACGGCAGTCAAGCAATGCGTTCCGCCAAGAGTTTTACAATCTAATCTGGTTGTGGCCACAACTATACCTCGTTTCAAATGTATCAAGAAATAACCTTATTTGTATGCCTAGCAATCAACAATTGTACACTGTTTAAAGCACACTTTTAAACAAGTGACACAAATGACAGCTCCAATAAACAGTGGCGTGTATTCGTGGATGCCAAGGGAAGCCAGGCTTCCCCCAAAAATGACCAAGAAAATTAAAAAAAACATCCAATCCTTTATTTCGTCTCTCTGCGTTTAGTCTCGTCTTCCCCAGTGACTTTAACCACGCACCTCTATAGCCAATAAACTCCTTTCTGATGAAGGACATGTGAACGAGTGCGAAGTAGAATCATGACTCTTTCGAGTTTTCAGTTCATCGTTCTCCTGCGTGCTCTGGGTAGCACTGACTCAAATGAACGAAATGAGTCGAAATATTCATTCATTTGACTGAACGACTCGAAAAGATCCGAGTCAGTAAAAAGAGCCGAACTTCCCATCACTAGCTCTTCAGACCACCTTTATTCCGTCGTGAACAAATAAATCCCTCCAACCTGAGTCATGCGTCATTTCCGGTATCGGGCCTAACTCCGCCCTATGCTCGAAACATCTTGCAGTTCATCAAGTGTACTTGAGAGGGCGCGGTGAATTGTGTCACCTTGTGTGCTCCCCTATTTAATAATTTTTGGGACCTCCCACTATAAAGTGGCCTGCACACGTAAAAGGACAGAGGGCATTAGACCAGTTATATCTGGCATATGATGCTGCCTATATTTGGACATAGCAGACTGATCAGAATAAGCAGTGACTATGCTGAAGCTCTTATTAAGAGGCTGTGTCAAAATTAATGCATTGTGGAGGTCTACTGTTTGTGTTGGAAGGTCAGAGGGTGTCAGAACTTAACACGTCTGAAGTGTTGAGTATGTAATCTAATCTGAGCAAAATTAGTCCTAAAGTTAAGATTCTCTGAGAGTAAAGGTTATCAGTAAAAGTTTGCAGTCAACCCATAGACAACCACACCACTGCTGGTGAACCTAGCCTGGGTGCCAGTGTGTTTCTGCTCTCTTGCAAACTCTTACAGGCATTGGTGTGTGATAATTAATACACAAGAAACACATTTGTTTTAAAAACTCAGTAACTATCTGTATTAATGTACAACCATGGAAAATTACAGAATTTTTTTAATTTTCCGTTTCTTAAACGATCTAACTATCAACAGCCATTTCCAGAAAAAGGTGAACAATGTGAGAAGAAAGAAAAGTAGAAGGATGGTGGGACCGCGTGGGAGGAAAATTAAGAATTTGTTTTATTTTCTGAAGAGTGTTTGTGTAGGTGTGTGAGCGCGCGAGCATGTGCATGCTTTCTCATTTCATGGTGTAGTGTGTAAGAATGTGGCGTTGTTGACAAATCTGGGGGGGGGGGGGGGGGGGGGGGGGACTGTGCCATTCTGAGACCCTGTAGCAGACAAATAGAGCACTTAATGAGGGAGGGATGAAGGAGGGAGCTGTTGGTGCTTTGCAGTAGGATGGTAACTTCAGGTGTCGTGAAAATCCTTCAGCAGCGTGCGTCTCCTCTGCTCAGCAATGTGCATCTGATTCTCCAGATCCTGAGAGAAACAGAGGGTCATGAATGACTTATGAAGGAGTTAAATTCTTCACACAATGGTCTAATAAATGAATATGCTGCAACATCTTTTTGGTCCTTCCGATTTCCCAAGACATGCCAATACCCCTCAACTCCACTGTGATCCCAGCCAATGCAAGTCCCAATCTGGAAACCTCCCAAACCCCCCTTTCTTACCCCTCGGTCATTGGCGCTCAGCTCCCCCTCACTCCCTCTCTCGTAGGTGTCTGCTCGCTCCACCTTCCAAGACAGGTTCTCAATCTCTGCCTCAAGCTGGGCCTGCTGGTACTCAAACTGAATAGGATAGAAAAACACATTCATTTCAGACAGCATGTTTGATATGTCATAAGCAACTAGCGGCACCCTGCCCATTAATTTATGGATCTGATCAATTAAATTTCATCTTTGTGGACTGCAACCGTCACAGAATCGTTCACGCAATAACCCCCCTGCAAAGCACAAATTCATGCTGCTAATAAGCTATTATTTTGCTCACTGCTAAATGTCATCCTGTGTGTACAATACTGAAAATGTGGTTACAAATTTAAGTAGGTGTACAGAGCTGTGGCTGAGTGGTAACTCTCAACACGTGACTCCTCACCAGAAAAAAGTTTACCCTCATTTTCCTCTGTATCCCCTTGTAATTTATAATCTTTCTAAATAAAAGCTTTAAAAATATGAGTGGAATTCCCCTCCCCTCTTTTAAAGCAATTATGTCCAAAGGTTACTGGCCTGCCCTACACAATATAAATACTATTGTGATCAATAAATGCCTTGTGATGCATAATGCTGCATTCAAGTCCTATCAGAAACTCAGAACCTCCGAAATCAAATGAATGCAAGTTATTTGCATAGAGAGTCCTATTGGTTGGTTCTGGTACTTAAGTGGGAAACAGTTTGTTTCTACAACGAGCTTCCAAGTCAAATTTCTGAGTTTCTTAGTTCCGACTAGCAACTGAACGCAGCATAATTGCAATGGTAATTTGGAATGTTCAGTCAATGAGTATTATGGGTAATGTAGTCATTCTACAGTTTCCAAATTGGCCTACAATTGCCTACATCGTATGCATTGTGACAGCACGATCTCCCACAGCAACGAACATTCTGAAAACACAAAAACCGGAAAAATAAACAAAAATACAAAACACAGCGGAATATAAAATGACCAGTAGCATGTAACAGGACAACGTGCTTTCCCCCCCTTATAAATCATGGCTAAATTGTAAGGGGAGACGACCCCCCCCCCCGCAGTTAATTAAGTGGCATACGCTATTATAATATAGATAATTAGCATTTGACTAGATATATTTAATATAGCTTACTAAGCCTTTGTTAGCTTATACTACTGACACACACACAGAACAAGACAGGATTCTCACCAGTTTTTTACGAGGACCAGACTCCATGTAGTAGGCGTAGGGGTAAGTATACTGCAGTGTGTAGCGACACTGTGGGACAAACAGATAAGAGATAAGCATGACTTGTTATTGGTTTAAGCACAGTGTAATAGGTCAAATAAGTACACAGATACTCCTTTCACACCATAATGCCAACCTGAACCAAACTGTGCTGCCTCGGTTACATACTAATTTGTAGTGTGAAAAGCCCTATACATTCCGGTGTTAATGTGTGTGTTTTTTCCTTTGTGTGTGACTGAGGCAGGCAGGGGCAGTAGTACCTTGGCCAGCAGCTTGGCAGCGTTCTGCAGGTACTGCCAGTCTATCCAGGTGCCCAGGTTGTTCATCACCCGCTCTTGGATCTTCTCCTGGATCCGCTGGTACGTCTGAGCCTCCAGCTGGAGACTCTTATTGTGGTTCTCCCACTAAAGAGACAAACACACGGTCACAGTCTGGACTGGAGAAACAGTAAGAAAACATGACAGACAAAATGTAATCAAATAAAACACGACACACCCTCAAGAAAGTCACATACTTATAAGCATGTTTTGGGTGATTCTGAGAGGCATCTCAGTGTTAATTTGACATGTCGTCATGGCTTGTAACATTCACAGATTTGTTTTTAACATGTATGGGAGATTGAGTTCCCATGATCTAAAAGTACAAGAGAATGTGAAGACTACTTTTGTGTAAGTATGTGTGACTGAGGAACATGCATGTATATATTATCCTTGAAAGTGCACAGTATGTATTGATTTAATATTTTCTTATTTTATTCTAAATTTTATGGCTCTGGTTGACATTACAGGTGCTGATGGTGGTGGTGCCAAGTACTAAACAAACCACAGGCCACCTGATTTACACAGTTACTCTGGCCACGCAGTGATTTGATGTCGTTAATGTCATCTATTTACATTAAACATCTTGATACTTCAGAAAGGTTCACTTAATTCCACATAATACTCAGTGTGAGCAGAAGTTTGACTGTCATATGTTCTTGTCAGTGGTAGTAGCATGTTTGTGTGTATGCATCTCACCCTCTCAAAGTAGAAGAGGTATTTCTTGAGGGCCTCTCTGGCCTGTGCCTGCTGGCTCTGGTTGACGATGTCTGGGTTCTCCTTGTAGCGACTGCACTCATAGTACTCACTGCCATGGGTCTTCCAGTCCCCCAGACACATCCAGCAGAAGTCTACACACACAGTGATGCTGACATTAGTGAAAAAACTATATGATATGAATGTCAAAATGGGCTACATATGGCTGGAGTCAGTTGAACTGACAAATGATGATCGGTAGAAAAGCTAATTAGGTGCAAAGCTGTAAGTATAATTGACACATACCGTGTTTGCACTTGGAGCATTGCTGAAACAGACCGAGGAAACGCAACATCAGTCATTTGGCAGCTCTAACATTACATAGAATATCGTTCAATGACTTTAGAATCCATTAGTATTTCAACGTGTCTGGTCTGAATAAAGACAGGAGCTAAAGCATTACTGAATTCAGCAGATAGCCCGGCAAGAAAGCAGTAGGCAGTCTCTCTCAAGGGGAATTCTAATTGGGAAAATTTTATTTGAATAATTCTGATGTCATAAGATGTTAGTTGTCCTGCAGTTGTCTAGCTAGCTGTCTGATTCATTTAAAGCCTGACTAAATAGAGACAATATAAAGAACATGTAGAGTTTGAAATGACTTAAAGTGCCAGAGATTTATAGAACACTAATACAAATGTCAATGTGCCCATAGTTGGTATAACCTTGAGATAATGCTGGATTCCATCCTCACTCACCATGTGATTGCAGCCTCCATTCTTCTCAATGCAGATATTGCACTTAGGACACTGAAAAATACACAATATTAAACATTATGTACAAAAGCAAAGGAAAATATTGGAAAATCACACAATTGCTTTAATTGTGTGTGTGTGTGTGCAGTCTTACATCTTTAGTGTGTGCACTGATGTAGTTGGCGGTCTCTGAATCGTCTGCACATTTGGTTAGCCACCTTCGGATGGTTGGGCAGTCTGTTGGGGCGTGGTACATGATCCGGCATTTGAAACTGAGGGCGGATGTAGAGAGAAACATTAAAAAGGGCATCTGCAGGGAGTCAATGATATGATCAGTGCATATGTTCATCTGACATGATGCATACTATTTGACACCTTGTGCATTAATCTGGGCGTAAGAGCTGTATGTGCGGGCATCTGCGCGTAAGAGCTGTATGTGCGGGCATCTGCGCGTAAGAGCTGTATGTGCGGGCATCTGCGCGTAAGAGCTGTATGTGCGGGCATCTGGGCGTAAGAGCTGTATGTGCGGGCATCTGGGCGTAAGAGCTGTATGTGCGGGCATCTGGGCGTAAGAGCAGTATATGCGGGCATCTGGGCGTAAGAGCTGTATGTGCGGGCATCTGGGCGTAAGAGCTGTATGTGCGGGCATCTGGGCGTAAGAGCTGTATGTGCGGGCATCTGGGCGTAAGAGCTGTATGTGCGGGCATCTGTGAGTCTCACCAGAAGACCTCATTGCAGCGGATGCACTGTACTCTGCGGGCCCGTGGCTCCTGCACTTGGATGACGATGGGACAGTCTGCCCCTGGACACAGCTGCAGCTGGAAGTGGCTCTGAAGGAGGGCGAGAGACTGGGCCTTACCGGCAGTGCTTAGAGACCGACTAGGCCTTACCGGCAGTGCTTAGAGACCGACTAGGCCTTACCGGCAGTGCTTAGAGACCGACTAGGCCTTACCGGCAGTGCTTAGAGACCGACTAGGCCTTACCGGCAGTGCTTAGAGACCGACTAGGCCTTACCGGCAGTGCTTAGAGACCGACTAGGCCTTACCGGCAGTGCTTAGAGACCGACTAGGCCTTACCGGCAGTGCTTAGAGACCGACTAGGCCTTACCGGCAGTGCTTAGAGACCGACTAGGCCTTACCGGCAGTGCTTAGAGACCGACTAGGCCTTACCGGCAGTGCTTAGAGACCGACTAGGCCTTACCGGCAGTGCTTAGAGACCGACTAGGCCTTACCGGCAGTGCTTAGAGACGGACTGGGCCTTACCGGCAGTGCCTAGAGACGGACTGGGCCTTTCCCATTGTTACAGACATGTTCAATAGGAGGAGAGCACTTGATAAACATACACACAATAGCTGAATGACAGAAATGAAGAGGTTGATTGTAAAAAATTATGATTAAAGCAGTGTATGCGGACAGTGTGGTTGTTCCCTGTTTGTTGTCCCAAGAACAAAAGGTGTAGTGAGAGACAAAGGCAAACTGGGAGACTAATAGAAAGAGGGCAGACTGAGTGGGAAGCACCAACAAGTAGCCAGACAGACCACTAAAGGGACATGCTAAGACTTGTACCTCCACATAGTCCCTGAAGAGGTAGCGTCTATACTTGTCCTTCAGCTCCTCACCAGGCAGCAGCGGGAGCACAAAGTCCTCTGGCATTTGGAGGG